>NC_053028.1:218389988-218525972 GCF_003073215.2 Triticum urartu
CCGGGTGCTGCATCATTTTCTTCTTCAGCGGCACATCAACTGGCTGTGTTGTCTCTGCATTGGTGGTGTCGGGCTCTGTCGCTGCCATTACCTCGTCGTCAACCTCTCTCTGTGCCACTAGTGCGGCGCTGACCACCTGGTTCGTTGCCGCCAGGTATAGCAGCAACGGCTCCCGTGGCCTAGGCGCAACTAGTATTGGCGCGGAGGAGAGGTACTTCTTCAAATCTTGCAATGCTGCTTCGGCTTCTGGCATCCACCCCATCGGGCCCGCCTTTTTCAGGATCTTAAAAAATGGAAGGGCGCGCTCGGTAGACTTGGAAATGAATCTGCCCATGGCGGCGACGCAACCAGCAAGCCGACGCACATCCTTGATTCGCTTGGGTGCTTCAATCTGCTCTATAGCTTTGATCTTGTCTGGATTGGCCTCTATCCCACGCTGTGACACAAAGAACCCGAGAAGCTTGCCGGACAGGACGCCAAAGACGCACTTCTCAGGGTTCAGCTTGAGATTGATCTTGCGCAGGTTTGCAAATGTTTCTTGCAAATCCGGTATGAGGGTTGCCCTGTCGTTGGTTTTGACCACTATGTCATCCATATAAGCTTCCATATTTCTATGGAGCTAGGGTTCAAAACCAATCTGGACCGCCCTTGCAAACGTCGAACCAGCACTCTTCAACCCGAAAGGCATCCGCATGAAACAATACGTACCACATGGGGTGATGAATGTTGTTTTCTCTTCGTCTTCTCTTGTCATGAAGATCTGGTGGTAGCCAGAGTAGGCATCGAGGAATGGCAACAAATCACACCCAGCTGTGGAGTCAACAATCTGGTCGATGCGCGGCAACGGGAAGGGGTCCTTAGGACAAGCCTTATTGATATCTGTGTAATCAATACACAGCCTCCACCTCCCATTAGCCTTGCGCACTATGACCAGATTGGCCAACCACGTTGGATGGAGCACTCCTCTTACCAAACCCGCTGCTTCCAGTTTCCGGATCTCCTCTGTGATGAACTCTTGTCGTTCCAAAGCTTACTTTCTGACCTTCTGCTTGACGGGCTGCGCATGAGGACAGACAGCAAGGTGGTGCTCAATCACCTCCCTGGGAACGCCGGGGATGTCGGAAGCTTGCCATGCAAACACATCGACATTCGCCCGAAGGAAGGTGACGAGCGCGTCTTCCTATTTGTCGTCAAGGGTGGAGCTTATGGTGAAAGCCCCTCCCGTGCCGTCCTCATTGACAGAAACCTTCTTGGTACCCGGCGGTATGGCCCTGGGTTTCTTGTTTCCGCTGGTGGAACTCTCTGGCACGTCCTCGACGGGAGCGCTACACTCCGAAGAGGTGTGCTTGCCGGAGTGGGTGTCCGAGGTCTCACCGGTCTTCTTCTTCTTCTTCCCTCCCGGGGTCCCAGCGGCAGGAGCAAGTGCCCTAGTGGCGGCAGCTGCTGCAACTGCTTGCCGGTATAGTTGGTCAGCGCAAATCAGCGCATCTTTCTTATCGGAGGGGATGGTGATGATCGTCACAGGTCCTGGCATCTTTAGGGTGTTGTAGGCGTAGTGTGATGCCGCCATGAACTTGGCCAGCGCTGGGCGGCCAAGGATCCCGATGTAGGGCAAGGGGCTCTTGGCAACATCAAACACGATCCTCTCCGTCTTGTAGTTCAGATCGCTTCCAAAAGTCACGGGCAGCGTGACCTTTCCCTTAGGTTGGCTTCTTCCCGGGTTGACCCCCTGAAACGTGCCCGTCTCTTCGAGGTCTCCATCAGGAATCTGCAGTTTCTCGATCACAGCAGGTGAGATCAAGTTCAGACTGGCCCCGCCATCGACTAGCATCTTTGTCACCTTGAGGTTGCGTATTGTTGGTGAAACCAACAATGGCAAGCACCCGACCGCAGTAGTGCGATCAGGGTGATCCTCAGTGTCAAAAATGATAGGTGTGCTGGACCACTTCAGCGGCCTTTGGGCATCAAATGATGGCTCTGCCACTTTAATCTCTAGCGCCCACTGTTTAAGCTGGCGGTGAGAAGTGTGCAGCGAGGCGCCGCCATCGACGCACATGGCCTCTGTAGCTTTCTGAAACTCTTGGTCGCCGAATTCGTCATCCTCTTCGTGATCGTCATCTTCTGGCTTCTTGTCACGGCCCCGGGCGGGCCTCTCCTTTTGTTTATCCTTGCCGTGACAGCCCGCCTGGCTGTCACGCTTCTTGCCGGACCCCTTAGCACCGTCTTGGCCCTTCTCCTTGTCCCGCCTCTCATATTCAGCCCTCTGCTTCTCAGCGAGGAGCTCAACCTGTCGACAGTCTTGGAGAGCATGGCCTTTGGTGCGATGGATCTTGCAGTATCGCTTGTCAGAGTTTCCTGGCTTCTCGGCAACCGCCAAGGCCCTGCAGGAGACACATCTGGCAATTTCCTTGCCGGGGTCATCTGCCTTGGTTTTCTTGGTGGAGCCGGTGTCATCAGATCCCTCGACGGCAAGCACGGCTTTACCTTTGCGCTTCCTGTTGCGGCGCCGGCCCTTCTTCGCCGGGGAGGCAGTACCTTCATCTGAGGAGTCGGTTTCCACGCCGGCGTCTTTGCCGGGGTACTTCCTTCCCTCTTCAGCCCGGGCACATCTGTCAGCAAGAACATAGAGTTCTGCTACATCTTTCACCTTGTTCATTGCCAGCTCTTCGCGCATCTTGCGGTTACACACGTTCTGATGGAACGCGCTGATGATGGCGGCAGGGTGAACATCAGGGATATTGTACTGTATCCGGCTGAACCTCTGTATATACTTGCGGAGACTCTCGCCTCCCTTCCGGGGAATGACGTGCAGGTCGCTCGCTTGGCCATGGGCTTGGTGGCCTCCAGTAAAGGCGCCCACAAACTCATGGCACAAATCCGACCAGGAGGAAATAGAGTCTACCGGCAAGTGCATCAACCATGACATGGCATTGGGTTTAAGAACCAACGGAAAGTAATTCGCAAGCACCTTATCGTCGCGGGCTCCGACAGCTTGCATCGCAATGGTGTAGATGCTGAGGAACTCGGACGGGTGGGTCTTGCTGCTGTACTTTTCGCCCACGTCAGGTTTGAAGGTGCGGTGAGTGGGCCACTGGAACTGCCGCAGCTCATGGGTAAAAGCCGGACAGCCGCGGTACCGGGCGAGGAGGAGGCGAGTGCACCGTGGTCGCGGCGCCGCCGGCTTTCCTGCCACTGGTGGGTGGGAATCCGTCGGAGCGTCGACCTAGGGGCTCCACCTGACTCGGTTCATCTTTGTTGGCCACCGCAACAAGGCTTCGGATAGTGGCTCTCCATTCGTCGAGTTTCCCCATAGTGGGAGGAAAATCGAGGAGCAACTGCACGCGCGCCAGGGCTTCTGCTGGCGTTGGTGGCAGCGAAACCTGCATGGATCGCGACACGCTTCGACTTCTGACCATGTCAGAAGGAGCTCTATCACGACCCCGCGGTCGCATGCCATCTTCACCAGCGCCTCGGCGAGTGGGCAGGTCTTCTACCACCCGGGAGTGGCGCTCGGGGCTCTTCCTGCAGCGACACCCGGGGTCTTCGACGTGATTGCGCCGTTCGTCGTGCGCCGCTTGAGAGGAGCGCGCCGTCGGCACCGGCGTGGGAGTCTTGGAGGCCCTCGGATCGCCTTCGGGCGGGGCGGTAGCGATCTTGGAAGGCCCCGCGCCACCCGCGGAGGGCCTGGCTCCGTCTTTGGATTTGGCGGCGTGCGGCCCGTTACCAGGCGCACGAACATCACCACCTCCCAAACTCCGGCTGCTGGGACGGTGTTGGTGTTCGCGAACGGCGCCCCGGGTCCTTTCTGCGACCGGTCCGCTGCTCGCCCGCGTCGGGACGGGATGTCCGGCTTCCGGCGGGCCAACCGCCACCGTCGTCTTCTTCTTGGGCGCCATGACGATGAAGAAGCGTCGAACTAACTGCTAAAGCCGATTCTCACAATTGCGCCCCCTACCTGGCGTGCCAAAGATGTCGGTGGGAACGACACCTATGGGATCACAAGAATCCCTACTACGGTTGCGGGGCGCGGGGTCGTGAGACGAGCGGATCAAACAGATAGCACATGGTTCGTTTATCCAGGTTCAGGCCGTGGGGATGCGTAAAACCCTACTCCTGCTTTGGTGGATTGTATATCTGTGTTCTTGAGCTAGCTATGGGGCGCGAGGAGCTCCAAAAAGCCGAATCCTCCTCCTGGTCGCCTCGGGCCTCCTTTTATAGGAAAGGGGTTTCCACAGTAGCACCAGGAGGTGGAAAGGGAATAGTGATGCGAGGTTATCCCTCGCATTACATGACAAGGCGCATTTAATGCGTCTTGCCCAGGTGTCCTTGCTTTATCGGGGACGGGGGAGAGCCATGTCTCCTCCGTCGCCGCTCCTTCTCGTGTCGACATGCGCCCTAGCCAGCGGCGCCCGCGGTGCCATGTAGGCAGGCAGGCAGCTGTGGTGGCGCAGTGGTGGGTCTCCACGAAGATCCGCATGCCGCCACACAGGTGCCTGCCCAGCTGGTTGGGTCGGCAGCTGCATGCGAACGGCGGTGGAGGTTTGACTGGCGTGGGCCTGATGGTTGCCCTACGGGTGTTCTTGGAAAGGGCCTTGCCGGGGCCCCGGCAAGGGTCTTTCCGTGGCGCAACGATTACGGATCCAATAAAGAGTTCGGAGAATTTGGAAGACCAGTACACCAACGCTGTCAATTTCGGCACGTCAATGACCCTGATTTTTGTTGGAACTTCTAGATCCGATACAAGCAATCTATCAAGGAAAGGCGCATTCTCAATGACCATAACGTGGAACAGAGCTGGAGTGATCTCTTCCCAATTGATGTCTTGTTGCGGGGCCAGCAAGACACATAAATCCATCGGAGATTCGTCGAGGCGATGTGGAGGCTAATGAACCCATGGATCTGCTCAAGATGAAGGTACTCGAGCGCAGTACAGCTGCGGAGCAGGTGCTCCATAGTCTTCTTCGAGATGACAACGTCAAAGAGGTCGAGCTACTTGAGTTGAGGGAGAAGAAGAGAGGGCGCGGCATTAATCTGGGGAAGATAGCAGGAGCTGAAGCTGGCGCGGTGCAGTGTTGGCGTGAGGCAGAGCGCGGACGGCGGTAGAGAGCGACATCGTCCAGCTTCAAAGCTGAGCTCCTCGAGCTGATCTAGGGTGGGGGATAAGAACCACTCGTCGAACTTGGGTTGGACCTTGCAGTTGGTACTGAACATGCGGATGTCAAGGCGTTTGGCTGGCCCAGGGTGCGATGAAAGGATCTTGGAGACTGCAGCCATGCGTTTGCAATCCCCGTCGTAGAGGCAGCTGTCGACGGTGAGGTTGAGGGGGACGCAGCGCCAGAGGGGGCGCCACCGCCGGGAGAGCAGGGCGGCCGCCTGGCAGATTTGGTGGGGAGGAGGCCGATGATGACGAGAAACGTGTCGTCGGGGAGGCTGCTGATGAAGTCCAGGCTCACCGGATGCGGTTTTGGCTCGAGCCGCCTCCGCTTGTTGGTTGCCTCGCCGTCCATCTCAACCGGCGGCGACGCCGGTGTACACATGTGCTGGTGTGTGTTGTGTGCTGGGTGTGCGCGAGTGCGTCCTTCTGTGCATGCCGCCGCGCAGTGGTGAATTGTGCGCGAGTGCGTCCTTCGCGCGCAAGAAGTTTGTCCTCAATGCGCCCTCAATTTACTAGCGTGCGGGGTGCTACCCCGAGTGGTTTCAACTTTGTTTACTTCACCGCGTGTCAGATGGGCCTCTAGTTTACTTATTTTCACCCACTGCCACATGGGCCAGCACACGAAGATACAGAACACGAGCTGACAAGGCAGCATGTGGATTGGTTGACCGGTCAACTAAACAATATACGGAGCTATACGCTGACACAGTGAGCGTATAATCCGTCGGTATAGAGAGTTCGAGTGAGAGGGGAGGCCCGTGAGAGATAGCAGAGAGAGAGAGAGAAAAAGCTACTCCCTCCGTTCGATAATGTAGTTCCAACATTTTTTTAAGTAAAACTTTTGAAACTTTGACCAAGTTTATAAAGAAATTACTTATATCTACAATACCAAAGATAAATGATAGTATGAAGTAAGTACATGTTGTGATGAATCTAATGATCATTCCAGATGTAAATGTTTTCTCCACATATACCTGGTCAAACGTTTCTGAGGTTTGACTTTTCGAAACATCCATATTCTTATGGACGTGACAGAGTCCCTAACAAGAGAGAGAGAGAGAGAGTGAAAAAAGTGTGTGTGCGTGTGTGAAAGAGACATGGACAACACACGATAAAAGTAGAGAAAAAGCGTGTGTGTCTTATGCAAACATATTGCACATGCATCTTCGACAACGGAGGTAAGGTGAGGAGATAGTGTGTGGTTGTTTGGAACCGAGAGAGCAAGACCCCTAGCACGTGGCCAAGAGGGGTCTGACAAACAAGGGAGAGAGGTCGAGAGAGACGTACGGAGAAAATGCAGCCATGGGGAGGAGAGAGTGTATGTTTGTCATAGAGAGATCCCCTGGAGATCGTGATGGGACTACATGGGTGGGAGATCGAGTGACAAGGTGTGTGCGCGATAGAAATGCCCTGAGAGATACCGAGATAGACGTATGGATGGAAGGAGACAATATGTGTGTTCCTATTGGCTAGTAAGAGATAATCATACTTAGGAGGGGGGGGGAGTGCTTGCGCCTATGATGGATTGAGGGATTATGGTACTTAGGGGGGTGCGTGTCACATGGAGAGAGAACAATGGGCGGAGAGTGTTGGATGGGTCTATATGTATAGCGCGAGCGAGACATGTGTATGTGTGAACCAGGGAGATATAAGGCCAGTTTGGCTTGCGTCATGAGCATCTTTTGCCTGGCCTGGGGTTGTGGCTGGATTTCATGCACGCTTGTTTGGTTGCTACCCTGTGAAAAAGAAAGCCCGCCTGGCCTAGGTTCCCTTGCACTTTAATTAGCCTGGCTGAACTCCAGACACTGCAAGTAGCCTGGCCCAGGCGACCGATTTCGAATGCCTGGTCGTGCCTGGTCGTGTGACCACGAGGCTAACAGCAACATGGATGGATATTAGCATTAAATAATTGATGCATGGATTGATTGATGGGGCATTGATGCTTTGCCTGGCCCAGGCATGAACCAAACGCTTCAGCACCACACAAGCCTGGCCAGGCAGAAACATTTTACATCTCACGTCCACACCAGGCAGTACCGGCCATCAAGGCATGAGGGTCAGGTCACGAACCAAACTGACCAATAAAGTTTGAGAGAGATTGAGGAGCCCCGATAAGGCTGAGTGGTGCGTCAGATAGCTGAGAGGGGGAAAGAGATATTCCATCCGCTAGATAATGCAGTGCATGTAAATTTTTTAGATGTCAAACTTTGGAAACTTTGATCAGGTTTACGCAAATGTTATTTATATCTACAACACCAAAGATACATCATACAAAACTACATCTCATGGTGAATCTAATGGTATATGTTTTCCGTACTAGATGTAATTCTTTTTCCCCACGTACATGGTCAAACTTTGTGATGTTTGACTTTTCAATAAATCTATATGCTATGGACCGAGGAGAGTGACTCGGTCGAGACAGATCAATTGCGTGTGAAGGAGAATGAGTAAGTGTGCAAAAAGAGTATGTGTGCGATAGAGAAAGTGACAACAAACGATAAATTAGAGAGAGTGTGTGTTTTTTTGTTTCTTATGTGAACATATCACGCATGCATCTCCGAGATGGAAAAGCGAGGCGAGGAGGTACACAAAGATAGCTAGTGTGTGATTGTTTGCAACGGAGAGAGACACCCCTGTAGCACATGTCCAATAGAGGTGTGGCCAACAAGGAACAAAGGTCGAGAGGGACACATGGATGGCATGGACGCATGGGGAGGGAGAGAGGGTGTGTTTGTGATAGAGAGATCCCGTCGAGATCGTGAGGGGACTATATGGGTGGGAGATCGAGGGAGTGCATGCGCGATAGAAAGATGCCCCGAGAGAAATCGAGATAGACCATGCACATGTTTGTGATGGAGACTAAGATTAGCTAGTCATATACATATAGGGGGGACTGCGTGTGCCTACAATTGAGTGAGAGACCATCATACTTGGCTAGCTGGGCATGAGATTGTGTGTGTGCGTGTGTGAGATGGAGAGAGAACGAGGGGGAGAGATAGAGTTTTAGATGGGCCTATCGAGTGCGAGTGGGATATGCATGTGTATGTGTGATCCAGGTGGATGGAGAGTTTGGGAGAGGGGGGAAGAGCTCCGAGATGACATAGTGGTGCGTGAGAGAGTTACAGGCAAAGAGCCAAGGAATCTATGTGTGTACGATGAGTGCACCCAAGATATCTAGCTTGGACTAGCTAGAGTATCATACATAGTGTGCGAGAGAGACCTATAGATGGTGTATATATGCATGCGAACTAGAAAGACCCCCCCCCACACACACACAGAAAGAGAGAGAGAGATATGGAGAGAAAGGGAGAGGGACGAACAAGGTTTTTGTGTCGGATGCGTGCGACAGAATTGAAGATTGTCGGCGAGAGAGAGAGAGAGAGAGAGAGAGTGAGAGTGAGAGAGAGAGAGAACAGGAGTCCGGGAGAGGGGGAGGTCGCATTTTATGCATCAAAGACTGATATAAACTTGCATTCAAATATTTAAATTGGAGAACATGTTGTCTGCAATCCACACATGAACGGATATATGCATATATCAAACAAGTTCATTAATTTGACTTTCAACATGTTCATGGAGTACTATAATACTGTACAACATGCTACTCGATTGAGGTGTTCAATTTTGGATTTAGTTCACTATTTTGACCTACTGAACGAGCTATTTTATTGAATTGAGATATTTCATTTTGGGTTTGATTCGCGTTTTTGAGTGGGTCAACTATTTGTCATATAGTAAATTGCTAGCAACGAGCATGTAAAAACACATTACTCCCGAGCATCATCTCTCCATCTAAAAAAGAAGTGGCAAGCTAATATTTCAAAATTTGATCCGAATCGACTTGGTAAGGTAGACGTGGATGCTCGTTCTCCCAAAATTTGAACGAACCGTTAAACATCCTCTCTGCTCGGTGGAATTCGCCCGAGCAAATAAATGGGAGACGCGAAATTACCGCCCTATGTGGGACACGCATCAATTGGCCCGTTGTAATCAAGGGTAGGTTCGTAACTTCATCCAAGCGCGCCTTCTCCTCGGCCGAAAGGACATGTGCCGAATAATTCATAAACCATGGTCGGCAAAACACGCTCTCCTCGCCCGAAACAGCTCGCGCCCACTATTTCAAAACACGCTCTCCTCGCCCGAAATCGCTCGCGCCCACTATAGTTCAAAACACGCCCTCCTCGCTCCCGCCCAGAGAAGCAAAGTTACTCTACTATCCCCGACCCTCAGTACACAGACCCAAGCCGAGAAGCCTATAGGCAAGGGTAGAACTGTAACTCCCCCTCACATTTCAGACAAATGCGTCCGTAAGACATGGTTCCACTCCCCTCCCAATTTCCCCCGCCCGCCCCCATTCATACCTCGTGGGCGCCAAATCACCTTCTCCCCGGGAAGCTCCCTTCTCCCGAGCCGTGAAACCTCAGCCCCACCTCCATGGCGCCCCCACCACACCAATTTCACAGCTGCCCTCCTCCCTAATGCCGGAGACGCTGTCCATTTGCCGTCGTGCACTGGGCCGTGTGCCTCTCACTCCGTGTTGCTGGTGCTGCCTTGACGACGGTCGCGTGAACCGTACCGGAGCCGATTCACCCCCGCCGTTGTTCACGGCGCCGGAGCGGCTCCAACTTCGGATCTGTCCAAAGTCCTGACGCTGCTTCGGCTTAGCCGTTGACCGTCACGACATCGCTCTTTCCCTCCCGCCGGTCGCCACCGCAACCGCGCCGGCCTCACCAACTTGGCAGCTAGACCTACCTACTTTACCATGCCGCCAGATAGGTCGCACCCTCATCTCAAATCACTTTATTTAGGCGTCAGTTGTCTGAATTTTTATTCTGGGCCAATCGATTTGCAACGGGAAGCAGCACCCCTCGAGGCGGTGGAGCTCCTAGGCTGCCGGTTGGCTGGTGTCTAACGTAAGGGTGCGGGGCCGAAAGTTCGCCGCGGAAGCAGCGCTTAGATGTCTATCTTTTAGAGTTTTGTGGGTTGAAGGTACTGCCGCCTCCGGATCTGGATGACAGGGAGTCTTTGTGGATTGGCCCGGGGGCGGCGCAACCACGACAGTGCGGTGGGGCGGGGAGCAGGGTTTTGGCCGGGGCCACGGACGACGGAGGCAGGCCACTCTGCCGTTGGTCGCTGGCTCTTCGGGGAAGATTCCGAACAGTGTCAGCCGGGAGGTACAAGACGGCCAGCCATCCGGTGTAGATCAGATAGTACCAAAATAAAATAAAATCGTGTGACCCCAATTTAGTCTTCAGTCAACAGACGTGTGACCACTCTTGTACCTTGCTGTTGATCTCTTAGTGTATTTCTTCAGATCAAAGAGATATGTCGTTCTTAACATTATGCGTTATCTGCATCTTCAGACACACCGTCTTCCGACTCACCACAGCTGCTCCAACAAGGGAAGCATACACCAGAAGGGAGCTATAGTCCCCACTCAACAGTTCCTTGCATCGAATGCGCGTGCCCGACATGCACAGCCACAACAACTGCAGGGACATCGACAAGTCAGCACATGATGCTCACTCCTATGGATGGAAGCCAGATAGGTTGTACCCTCATCTTACTTGTGTGCAACATTTATGGCTTTGTTATTCATCTAAGCATGGAAAATAGATCATCACATTTCATTGTATATTCATGCTGATCTCTTACGGGTCTTGTTCAGGAGTTAACGTTGTTCCATAGTTCAGCTAAGATACTTGTTCTTTAGGTAACACTGTTCCATAGTTATCATCCATCAGCCAATGCTATCCCACAGGCTGGTGATTATAGTATTATACCACTTCTAGTATTTCCTATGTTGTTCTTTAATACTTTTGTGTGTCATCTAGTTAATCTCGAGTACAAACGATGCATATTTTGTAGCTTTCATCTGTGTTCTCCCTTTAGTTTATGAGACCTGTTGCTGCTAGTTAACCCCAGTCCTACTATTTATGTCGTCTCCTACAGGCACTCATTACATAAATCTAACTACTAGTTGTCTTCCATGCATGTCAGATATAATTGCACACACTGATATATCCACAAGAACCTCACGGAGCAATGTAAAGGCCAATAAGCATGATGTCAATGATACCCAATATGATGGAACATGTAAAGGCGGTTCTTCAGAAGACTTGCAGAAAGATGATGAATCCTCTTCACCCCACAAGGTCCTTGCTCTATTGGCCTGTGATATGGGTACAACATGCATATAATGTCCTGGAGTGTATCTACTCTGTTGCAATGCCATGTGCTTAGCATACTGTCATGCATGTAAATATGTCATGCCTTCCTGTTTTTCAGTACCTATTCCATTCATGATAACATGTTTTCAAATTCAAGTACTGTCATTCTACTCTATCGCAATGCCATCTTCTTAATTTGTACATCATGCTTCTGAATATCTTATGCATTGTTATTCATCAGTATGTACTTCATATGTCTACCATACCATGTTTTTTTACATTGAAGTGCTGTTCTAGTGCTCCGTTACAATGCCATCTTATTTTTCAATCATACACGTGTATGTTGCCTTAGTTATTTCTGTACGTATTCCGCTAGCATACAGTTTTACATTCAATTAGTTTTCTTTGCTGTGTTGTCCTGTCGTATCCCTAGCTCTTACACCATACTCCCTCCGTCCGGATTACATGTTGCCGAAATGGATAAATAAGGATGTATCTAGAATTGAAATACGCCTAGACCCATCCATTTTTTTCCGGATGGAGGGAATACATGTCAATATGTCATGCCTTTCTATTCTTCAGTACCTATTCCATCTCTCTGCTGCCGCATGTTTTATAATTAAAGCACCATTCTTCTATACAAGGCATGCAAGGGGAAGACGACTATGTTAGAATATGAATGGTTACAAACAAGGCCTTTGCAAAAGATCCAAACGCCAGGAGATAATAAACCAACTCCAGTTTTTATAGATACTGCTCCAGCACAGAGAAACCAAACTCCTACTGATAATAAGCAGATTCCAGTGGCCAAAGAACTAGTCCGCTCCAGTCCGGCAAAAATATGTCAACTCAATTCTAAGAAGCGTGTGCGTATCCTTGCATCATGAAATTTTATAGCATGCTGGTCATATTTTCTACATGTTTCTTACCCATCTCTCTTTTAGAAAATAAGCTTAACAGATAGAAGATTTTCTGCAATGGTATCGTTTATGAGGAAAGATTCTTGCAGGAATTCTCTGTGCTCCAATTTAGATGTAAGTACCTGTTGTATATCACTATATTTTTACATCATCATGTATTTTGTTAATCGGCGTGAATCCAACCTTTATCTGATCTAAATTTAGTTGTAGCAAAATGTATGATTAAAGGCCACAATGTTGATTTTTGCAAGGAAAACTGCCTGGTAGTTTTGCATCCTGAGCTGCATGAGTGTACTATCTCATATCAGTGGGTTTGAATACTTTGGTTCTGAAGTGGGTTTTTCAGTGTTTTTTTACTGTGTTGTCCTGTCGTATCCCTAGCTCTTACATCATACTCCCTCTGTCCAGATTAAATGTCGCAGAAATGGATAAAACTGGATGTATCTAGAACTGAAATACGCCTAGACCCGTCCATTTATTTCCGGATGGAGTGAATACATGTCAATATGGCATGCCTTTCTATTCTTCAGTACCTATTCCATCTGTGTTGTAGCATGTTTTATAACTGAATCACCATTCTTCTATATAAGGCATGCAAGGGGAAGACGGTTATGTTAGAATCTGAAGGGTTACAAACCAGGTCTTTGCAAAAGATCCAAACACCAGGAGATAATAAACCAACTCCATTTTTCATAGATACTGCTCCAGCACAGAGAAACCCAACTCCCACTGATAATAAGCAGATTCCAGTGGCCAAAGAACTAGTCCGCTCCAGTCCAGCAAAAGAATGTCAACTCCATTCTAAGAAGCGTGTGTGTATCCTCGCATCATGAAATTTTATAGCATTCTGATCATATTTTCTACATGTTTCTTACCCGTCTCTCTTTTAGAAAATAAGGTTAAACGATACAAGGCTTCCTCCATTGCGATCGTATTCGAGGAAAATATCTTGTGGGAATTCTCTGTGCTCCAGTGCTGATGTAAGTACCTGTTGTATATCACTATATTTTTACATCAACATGTATTTTGTTAATCGGCGTGAATCTAACCTTTATCTGATCTAAAATTAGTTGTAGCAAAATGTTAAAGGCGCCAATGTTGATTTTTGTAAGGAAAACTACCTGGTAGTTTTGCGTACTGAGCTGCATGAATGTGTTATCTCATATCACACACATTACTGAATTGTAGTGCTTCTCCGGTTGCCCATTCATTCATTGTGTCAATGTTGCTTTCGTATTACCTTACCTGGCTGATGATAGCTGTGCCATATTGTGTTAATTGTTGTAGGCTAGTTGCCCAAACGTTCGTTGTGTCAATGTTGCTTTACTATTATCTGACTTGGCTAATGATAGCAATGCTAGTGTGTTAATTTTGTGCAGGCTGCTGAAGATAAGAAGACAAACTCTGAAAATAGCAAAGCAACCCCATTGTTTCTTTCCAGTAAATCTAGGCCAGGTAATATGGCAATAACTCATGCTTAATTTGTTTGGTTCCCGTCCTAATTTATGTTATGATGAAGTGGTCAAGACACTCTCCACTATCAATAATACAAGCCTGCCAAAATCTCCATCTGAATCTGTTCAGTATCCTCTGTCTCGAATGCAACGGAATAAATGTATGTTTGTGAACCAATTAATGGCTGAAGCAATGATGGAAATGGTGGTTGAATCAGAGGTGCAGAGTCGTGCGACATAACAACTGATCAATGTTTTCAGAGATAGTGTGGCAAAGCAGCAAGAACTTGCCCACATGCTTATGGGCGTCATCTGTGCTGAGGTTGCAGATTGTGACGTTGTAGATGGTTAGGTTCTGCTCATTTATTTGCACTGGCATCAATCTTTGATTGCCCAATGTATGTAATTTCCGGTAATATATTCTGGATGTGCAACGTTATTCCCTGTATGCCATACCTTTGCTCGTTGTAATGGGCACAAATTATCTAATTTGGCCTAAAGACATGAACGAACTTTAGTGGGCCCATTAAGTTAATGGGCCGTTATTAGGCCGAAAGTTAATGGTCAGACCTCTTACCTCCCGAGTCGTTAACAGGCCGACATCGGAGCGGGCAATAGGTGGTCCCAATTTATTTCATGGGCCGTTAACAGACCGTTACTAAGTTTGGGCTACATATGGCCCAACTATACTGTAGGCCTTTAGCAGGCCGAAAGAGGCAGCGGACTTGTATTGGACCATGAAGAGCATGGGCCGCTAAGAGGCCTAAAGTCAGGTCGTATTGTAAACGGCCCATCTGTGTTGTGGGCCTTTAGCAGGCCGAAAGAGAAACTGGGCTGGTATTGGACCATGAAGGGCATGGGCCGTTAAGAGGCCAAAACTAAGGCCCGACTACAAATGGCCCAACTCATTTATTATCCGTTAACAGGCCAAAAGGCACACAGGGCTGGGAATTGGCCCAAAACTTAAATGGGTCGCTAAAAGGCCAAAACTCAGGTCCAACTACAATTGGCCCACCTGATTTATGGGCCGTCAACAGGCTGAAAGTGACACCGGACCAGAAATTGGCCCAACACTTAAATGGGCCGCTAAAAGGCCGAAACTCAGGTCCGACTACAAATGGCCCATCAGATTTATGGGCTGTCAACAGGCTTAAAGACACACCGGGCCAGAAATTAGCCCAACATTTAAATGGGTCGCTAAAAGGCCGAAAGATGTACATCCTGAAAATTGGCCCATCCATTAAATGGGCCGTTAAAAGGCCAAAATCTCATCGGGCCGATATTGAGCCCAAATATATAGCGGGCTGTTAACGGGCTCGAACTGATGATGGGTTGCAATGGTGTCAAATCTTTAACGGGCCGAATTGGCACATCTCATATGGGTCGTGGGCTTAAATGGACCTGACACAAGTAGGCCTTATATGGGCCGGCCTGCTAATTTTTACTGGGCCGGCCTTTTTCACCAGAATGGGCCACTTTTGGGCCATGCCATGTGTCGACCTATCATAGGCGTCTCCTTTCCAATGAGTGGATGACATCTGTCCCAACGATACACGTGTTTCCTCTAACCAATGATGATTTTACACGTGGAAAATCCCCATTGGTCGGGGCTGTTAACGGGTTATCGGATCCAAAACCCGACCCGATAGCTTAACGGCATACCGTTACGGTGGATGCCACGTGTCGGTCACCCTTGATGAAAGCACTTCTGTGACGTGCGATTTATCATCATGGAAGTGGACACTTCCGTGATGATAATTTTGGTAATGTCATGGAACACTTATACGACAACACATGTATGACTATCTTGATTCTGTCATAAATTTGTCATGGATGTACATGCATGACAAAAAAAGCAACCTACTGTGACAAACACGTATCATCACGGAAGTGTATTTTTTGTAGTGTCTGCCTGCTCGTTGTCACCATCAATCTCCATGCGTGAAACTAGTTGCGATTGAATTTGTGGACAGTGGGAGGAAGTTTCTGGCATGTGCAGAGAAGGTTAGCCCCACTTTCATTGTTACAAATCATTTGTTAGATGTGATTCACATGTTATTCTAAATGTTATGATAGTGTCACAGTTTGTACCTAGTATCTAAAAATGTTCCCATCTCATCAACAGCGCCATTAGAAAATTATTTGGCACCGCTTCAGCAGTTTGTGCACCCACTATTGGTCCACACATCCGAGCAGCCAAGCAGTAAAATACTAAATCTTTTTGGCACAAAGGAACTGGGCATCAGAGCAACTAGGTGCTCTGGAGTCTGGGTCCCTGATTTTTTCCCACTGCATCGGCTCACCAGTGCGGGGCACCGGTGCCAAATGTAGCAATAGTTGTCTTTACACTGGTTTTGTCATACATAGTGGATGGCCTTAGTGCTATTAGTTCTATGTTACTAAATTTGTCCATGTACACACCTGCTAGCATCAATTTGTTGTCATCCAAATACTGTCGCTATGCTGTTGCAGTTATATTTAGCTTCCTCATAAAATGTTCGATTTGTTATTTATAGTACATGACTAAGAACTTGTAGTGTTGTTGTAGTTAATTATAGCTTCTAATGTTTCAGAATTTGGTTGTTGTCTTAGTAGCAATTAATTCATTTGCACATTGATCTTCTTGAGAAGATATGTCATAATTAACCTGTTTCTTCAGTTTTTCAAAATATGTATTTGGTGATTTTCTATGTTGCTAGAAACCCATTTCCCCAACAATTGTTACTGATCTAGTTTTAAATATTATAGGATGAACGAAAGTGTTCTTACCTGGAGTGGGTTGATCAGGAGTGGCCATAGTCTTTGAAGATGTGCCTAACAAAGCTCTGGAGGATGTATGAGGAAGAGACCAGAGGTAGGCTTAGTGAAAGTGGTGTCAATGCTGAACAATATTTGAAGATGCGGGATAAAAAGAGGAAGATGGAGAATGAGCTCAATTTTTTTCAATTAGACTTTGCTAAGATGGTGTTGGTGAAGGAGGAGGCATGTTCCGAGTTGGCCAGTGCAAAATAGGTTCTTACTAAACTGAAAGCAGAGTTGGATAAGACGAGTCTGGATGATCTCAATTAGGGAAATGAATATATTGTTCTAATATTGTTCATATGAAGGTGAACTAGCTATATGTTGTATTGTGCTATTTTCAGGTAGCTATCGTACTGTGATGTTAAAATATATTTATGATGCCAAAAAAGATCCTCGCAAAGGTTTCGTTCCGTTTGGATTCCGTTTCATATTCGTTTTCTGCGAAACACTAAAATAGGCAAAAAAACAACAATTTGCACTGGGCCTTAGGTTAATAGGTTAGTCCCAAAAATAATATAAAAGTGCATATTAAGGCCCATTAAATATCCAAAACAGATAATATAATAGCATGGAACAATCAAAAATTATAGATACGTTGGAGACGTATCAAGCATCCCCAAGCTTAATTCCTGCTCGTCCTCGAGTAGGTAAATGATAAAAACAGAATTTTTGATGTGGAATGCTTCCTAACATATTTCTCAATGTAATTTTTCTTTATTGTGGCATGAATGTTCAGATCTGAAAGATTCAACATAAAAGTTTAATATTGACATAGAAATAATAATACTTCAAGCATACTAACTAAGCAATCATGTCTTCTCAAAATAACATGACCAAATAAAGTTATCCCTACAAAATCATATAGTCTGGCTATGCTCTATCTTCATCACAAAAAATATTTAAATCATGCACAACCCTGATGACAAGCCAAGCAATTGTTTCATACTCTAACTTTTTTGTAACATCCCAAATTTTCAATTTGGAATGTTATACATTAGGTCATCATGCATATCATATTTTATTTTGCTTTTGGTTTTGATCCTAGAAAATCCTAAGCAACTCAAGGACCCACGGAGAGAGTTGGGGATTTCGTTATTTACGTATTTGAGTTTTCTCAAATTATGTAAACAGGATCATTTGATTTTATTTATTTTATCATCAATTATTTCTATTACAAAAATATGAGAGCGGGAATAAAATGACTTTCCCAAAATATAGAAATATTGAGGATTTAATAAAAAAATCAAATAAGATTTATTTCGGAGTTTTTCGGTATTTTATTTGAATTTAAAAAAAATGCGCGTTTTTCAAAGTTGTAGTTTGGGCCCAGATAAATGTTCACTTTATCGGGCTTGATTTTAGGAACCCGGCAAAATTTATTTCGTGATTTTTGGAGTCCGTTTAGTATTTATTTTTATTTTTCTTCCGAGCGGAATTTAAAAAATAACGCGAACCGACTACGGGCCGTATTCGGCCTGGACTCCGCCGGCCTAGGCTATATAAGCCGCCACCCCGGGGCCCGAATAGCCCAACCGCCCGCCGCCGCCTAAACCCTAGCCCCAGCCCCGCAGCCGCCGCCGCCGCCGGAGCCGCGCGACTTTCGAGGTTCGCCGCCGCCTCGTTTTCCGTGCAGTTTTTTTAAAAAAAATATTTTCTGTTCGTCGTTTGTCTTTTTCGTCGGATTTTTCCGCGGTTATTTTCTGATCGCGATTTCTGATCTGATTTTCGTTTTAGTATAACTTTTCGCTCGTTTATCGGAATCAGGCGATTCAAGCGCCTGGAGTTTCGTCTCGAAACCCTCTTTCCGAATAATCAATTTAAACAAGTTTTTTCTACTATAAAATTTGCCCTAGAACCAGATTACTAGAACGAAGTTGTTTTTTTTCGCCTTTTGATTTCTTTCGCTTCGTTCGATTTGATTCTTTTTGCCAACCAGGGTTCTTAAGTTGAACTTTCTGGTTAGATCTTCTATTTGAGTTTTACCTGTGCATTAGATGAGTACTTATTGTATGCTTGTTTGTTTGTCTGCGATAGAATACCCGGAGTGCGCCGCCTGTTACGTTGAATCTCTAGGTTACGCGGATCATCAGCAAGGCAAGTAACACTTTGATCATACCTTTTCTACAACCCAGTTTTATTGCATTAGATCAATCGTCACACATTGCATGATTAGGATCTAATTAAACTGTGGGATGGGAAGTAGATGAGGTAGTACCTATTACCTGTTTATTATCAAACCTTTGGGAGTTACTTCTATGTTTGCTCATTATGCCATGCTATGCTAGTAGACGTGGATTGGGTGAGTGATATCCATGACAGATGTGAGATTGATAATTAAGGGTTTATCTAAGGTGGCAACCTAACACAAATCTGGGTGGATTGAGGCACCTGGGGTTACCAGGACTTGCCTGTTTTCTTTTGGACCGCCACCCAGGCTCAAAGGGATCATGAGATTTTTCATACTAGAAACTTCCGTGTGCAGCCACAAGCCATTATGGGCTCTGGCATAGTTGACTAAGTTGTGCGAACTCTTACGGGTAGACTAGCAGATGTAGGGGAAAGTAGGTGTACCAGTCTACCCACATGTAAGGTGCTAGCGCTTCTGAAAGACTATGTCTCGGTCATCCGTCTTCTCAAACACCCTGCAGTGCGAGTAACCAAACGGAGGCGATCGAGTCTTGTGGGGAAAAGTGCGCAAACCTCTGTAGAGTGTAATAAACTAATCATGGTTAGCCGTGTCCCCGGTTATGGACATCTTGAGTATCTAGTACTTGGATTATCATGTGAATCTCAACATGTTACTCTAAAATTAATATTGATGGGTTTTAATGATGTTACTAAATTGGGATTGAGGATGCTGTCAACCATTCTCAATGTTTAACAACCATCATGATAGTAATTAATTTTATTCCTTTGAAGTAGGGAAAAATTGGCTTTACGCAAAAACTGTAACCATAGAGCTTTCCACCAGCCAAATATGCATATAGTATAGCTGTTGCATTCCATTACTCTCTATGTGTTACCTTGCCAGCATATTCCATGTGCTAACCCGTTTTTGGGCTGCAACGTTAATGTTGCAGACTTTTCAGACGACGATTAAGGAGTTTTAGGTCGTGGTTCTATACTCAGTGATGCCGATGGAGTTGATGGACTCACTTATCTTCCAAGCTTTCCGATGTTATCGTTATTAGATGGCCTTAAGCCATATTTATTGTAATAAGTTCTCTTTTGAGACACTCGATGTAATAAGTGTGTGATTGCTACTCTGCTATAAATCCTCCGAGTACTGTGTGGTGTCAGCATTACTGATCCAGGGATGACACCGGAGCACAGGGATCAGACTGTTTGACGTCTGGTCGCTACATTTTTATGGCCTCTTTTTTTGTCCGAAGTCTCATCCCGACTTGTGGGGGAATCATAGTCTCCATCATCCTTTCCTCACTGGGACGATGCTCTAATAATGATGATCATCATACTTTTATTTACTTACAACTCAAGAATTACAACTCGATACTTAGAACAAAATATGACTCTATGTGAATGCCTACGGCGGTGTATCGGGATGTGCAATGAATCAAGAGTGACATGTATGAAAAATTATGAATGGTGGCTTTTCCACAAATAGGATGTCAACTACGTGATCATGCAAAGCAATATGACAATGATGGAGCGTGTCATAATAAACGGAATGGTGGAAAGTTGCATGGCAATATATCTCGGAATGGCTATGGAAATGCCATGATAGGTAGGTATGGTGGCTGTTTTGAGGAAGGTATATGGTGGGTTTATGGTACCGGCGAAAGTTGCGCAGTACTAGAGAGGCTAGCAATGGTGGAAGGGTGAGAGTGCGTATAATCCATGGACTCAACATTAGTCATAAAGAACTCACATACTTATTGCAAAAATCTATTAGTCATCGAAACAAAGTACTACGCGCATGCTCCTAGGGGGATAGATTGGTAGGAAAAGACCATCGCTCGTGCCCGACCGCCACTCATAAGGAAGACAATCAATAAACACCTCATGCTCCGAATTCGTTACATAACGGTTCACCATACGTGCATGCTACGGGACTTGCAAACCTCAACACAAGTATTTCTCAATTTCACAATTACTCGAATAGCATGACTCTAATATCACCACCTTTATATCGCAAAACTATTGCAAGGAATCAAACACATCATATTCAGTGATCTACAAGTTTTATGTAGGATTTTATGACTAACCATGTGAATGACCAATTCCTGTCATCTCTCTAAATAGATATAAGTGAAGCAAGAGAGTTTAATTCTTTCTACAAAAGATATGCCCATGCTCTAACAAATATAAGTGAAGCAAAAGAGCATTCTACAAATGGTGGTTGTCTAAGTGAAGAGAAACAGGCAATCCAAACTTCAAATGATATAGGTGAAGCACATGAAGCATTCTATAAAGCCATACTCAAAAGATATAAGTGCAGTGCAAAGAGCATTCTATAAATCAACCAAGGACTATCTCATACCAGAATGGTGCATAAAAAGAAAAATAAAAACCTAAATGCAAAAGATGCTCCAAGACTTGCACATATTGCATGAACGAAACGAATCCGAAAACATACCAATATTTGTTGAAGAAAGAGGGGATGCCTCCCCAGCATCCCCAAGCTTAGACGCTTGAGTCTCCTTGAATATTTACTTGGGGTGCCTCGGGCATCCCCAAGCTTGAGCTCTTGCCTCTCTTCCTTCTTCTCACATCGAGACCTTCTCAATCATCGAACACTTCATCCACACAAAACTCGGTAAGATCCGTTAGTATAATAAAGCAAATCGCTACTCTAAGTACTGTTGTAAACCAATTAATATTTTGTTTTTGCATTGTGTCTACTGTAATATAACTTTTTCATGTCTTAGTCCACTAATATAAATTGATAGTTTCATCAAAACAAGCAAACTATGCATCAAAAACAGAATCTGTCTAAAACAGAACAGTCTGTAGCAATCTGAACATTCACCATACTTATGATACTTGAAAAATTCTGCCAAAATTAGGAAAAATAAAAAATTTGTATAGGAAGAAATTTCAAAAAGAATCAGAACCATTTGACGTTCCAGCTAAAAATGTAAAATTGCGCACTACAGCCAAAGTTTCTGTCCTGCACTGTACAAACCATCAAGCAAATGTAAACATCCTAAAAGCAAACCTTGGCACATTATTTTTATAATACAATGGAATTGTACAAGGGGATAATTATTTTTGTTGAAAAGTTCCTGTAATCAAGATTCACAAAGTTTCAGTGAGCATGAACAAAGTTCAAGGAGCTCTCCCACTTCAACAATGCTTGTCTTTCTCACTTTCGCTTTTCTTTTTGAAAAAGCTTTGGGTTCCCCTCTTTATTTTTGTTGTTTTTAAACTATATGAAAGCACTCAACAGAAATAAATGACTCTCTAAAACTTCCGGGTTGTCTTCCTGGCAGCGCTTTCTTTAAAGCCATTAAGCTAGGCATATAGTGCTCAAGTAATGGATCCACCCGGATCCCAAGGTATATCAAAGCCAATTTTAATTAACAATGATTTGTAATTTAGTAGTGAGCACAAAGCAACATATATCAAGCAATGACGAAGTCTAACTCTCTTCCTATGCATCGGCATGTCATAAAAGAACAATTCATGCACACCTAGTAAAGGCCAATGCATAGTATAAAGAGTTTCTTGCAATTTTATCATGTTGGAAACATAGAGAGGTGGAGATATAGTTCCTCTCTCATAATAATTGCAAGTAGGAGCAGAAAGCACATGCATATTATATTTACCGAAATCATCATGTGCAATGGGAAAAGGCAACCCATCAATATAATCCTTAATAAGTGCAAACTTCTCCGATATAGTATAATCGGGAGAATTCAAAAAGATAATAGGACTATCATGCGTGGGTGCAATAGCAACAATTTCATGTTTAACATAAGGAACTATAGCAAGTTCATCTCCATAAGCATAATTCATATTGGCATCTTGGCCATAAGCATAGCAAGCACCATCAAAAAAAGAATATTTCAAAAGAATCATAGGGATCACAACAGTCATCATAGCAATCATCCTTCGGTAAGCACGAAGGGGAATTAAACAATGTATGGGTTGAAGAGTTACTCTCATTAGAAGTTGGGCACGGGTGATCAATCCGCTCTTCCTCCTTTTGTTCTTCGCTCTCCTCCTCATCTTTTTCATCCAATGAGCTCACAGTGTTATCAACTTCTTCTTCCATAGATTCCTACAAAATATTAGTCTCTTCTTGGACAGCGGAGACTTTCTTAATAAGTGCATTAATTTCATAATTGTAATCATAATTCTCATAGCAATATTTGAGGATAGCTAAATTTTCAGATCTATAACAAGCATCATCAATATCATCAAACTCTTTAAACATAGATTCAATTTCATAAGCACCCATAAAAGCAACAAATTCTTCTATTTGTTCCACATCATAGTAATCATATATACCATTAGCATAAGAAGCTAAGGTTTCATTATCATTAAATTTACATGAAAAGGGAAGGTGTGGAGCCTTCACCTTAGAGCAACAAGTATAATCATATCTCAAGCATAGTTGCCTAGCATACCAATTCAGTATACGAATTTGATCCCATAATAGTTTCCCTTTTTGTGTCAAGCGGTAATCCCTAAAGTATTCACGTTGATCCAACGTTACTCCCATTAAATAATTGAATGGGGTTTTCTCAGGATTATTAAAGTAGTACATAATATCTTTCACATAACCAGAATCGAGGGTTTTAGGAGGTTTCCCATCTCCATGAGTAGCAAGTACACCTATTTTTTTTGGTATTTCGTGTTCCATATCCATAACTAAAGATAAATAACAACTAAGAACAGCAAATAAAAATTACTTAGTGATAAAGCAAACAAGCACACACGAGAATATTCACCCCACACTATTGCTCCCCGGCAACGTCGCCAGAAAAAGGTCTTGTAACACACAAGTATAGGGGATCGCAACAGTTTTCGATAAGTAAGAGTGTCGAACCCAACGAGGAGCTAAATGTAGAACAAATATTCCCTCAAGTTCTATTGACCACCGATACAACTCTACACACGCTTGATGTTTGCTTTACCTAGAACAAGTATGAAACTATAAGTACTTTGTAGGTGTTGTTGGATAGGTTTGCAAGATAATAAAGAGTACGTAAATAAAAAGTAGGGGCTGTTTAGATAAAGAAACAATAAAGTAAATATAGCGAGTGTGGAAAAGTGGTGGTAGGAGTTGCGAAATTGCCCCTTAAGCAATTGACTACTTTACTAGACCGATAGCAAGTATTATGTGGGAGAGGCCACTGCTAGCATGCCATCCCTTACTTGGAATTCTATGCACTTATGATTGGAACTATTAGCAAGCATCCGCAACTACTAATGTTCATTAAGGTAAAACCCAACTATAGCATTAAGATATATTGGTCCCCCTTCAATCCCGTATGCATCAATTTCTATGCTAGGTTGAAGCTTCTGTCACTCTTGCCCTCCAATACATAGTCCTATCAACATACAACTAACCCTATGGTGTGATCCACGCGCGTGCTCATATGATGGGCACCAAAGGACAGCAACATAACCACAGGAAAATTAAATCAATCATAGCAATTCATCAACCACCGATAGGACAACGAAAATCTACTCAGACATCATAGGATGGCAACACATCATTGGATAATAATATGAAGCATAAAGCACCATGTTCAAATAGAGGGTACAGTGGGTTGCGGGAGAGTGGACCACTGTAGATAGAGGGGGGAAGGTGATGGAGATGTTGGTGAAGATGGCGGAGGTGTTGGTGAAGATCGCGGTGATGATGATGATGATGGCCACAGCGGCGTTCCGGCGGCACCGGAGGAGAGGGGGAGAGGGGCCCCTTCTTCCTCTTCTTCCTTGACATCCTCCCTAGATGGGAGAAGGGTTTCCCCTCTGGTCCTTGGCCTCCATGGCATGGGAGGGGTGAGAGCCCCTCCGAGATTGGATCTATCTCTCTGTTTCTCTCTGTTTCTGTGTTCTTTCTAGCTCTATTTCACCGTTTTGTATATATATGGATATCCATAACTCCGATTGGCCTGAAACCTTCGCCGTGATTTTTTTTTACGAATATTAGCTTTCTTGCGGCAAAAGAAGAGCATCAACCGCCTTACGGTGGGCTCATGAGGGTAGGGGGCGCGCCCCCCTGCCTCGTGACCACCTCGGGCACTGGTTCGCGTTGATTTTCCTTCTGAATTTTCCATATTTTCCAAAAATAAGCTCCGTCCGTTTTATCCCGTTTGGACTCCGTTTGATATGGATATTCTGCGAAACCAAAAACATGCAACAGACAGGAACTGGCACTGGGCACTGGATCAATATGTTAGTCCCAAAATAATATAAAAAGTTGCCAAAAAGTATATGAAAGTTGTAGAATATTGGCATGGAACAACCAAAAATTATAGATACGACGGAGACATATCAAGAACGAGATTGGAGTTCAGTACAACATTTCACCAGCAGACGGACGGACAGACTGAGAGAGTCAATCAGATTCTGGAGGACATGTTGAGAGCCTGTGCGCTAGATTATGGATCTAGTTGGGATGACAATCTGCCATACGCAGAGTTCTCATACAACAATAGTTACCAAGCCAGTTTCAAGATGGCACCGTTCGAAGCCCTGTATGGACGAAGGTGCAAAACACCGTTGATGTGGGATGAAGTCGGAGACCGGCAGTTGTTTGGACCAGACTTGATCAAAGATTCCGAGGAGAAGGTTAAACTGATCCGGGATAGATTGAAGATAGCTCGGTCCAGGCAGAAGAGTTATGCAGATTCGAAACGCAAGGAGGTAACCTATGAAATTGGAGATTGAGCATATCTGCGAGTATCGCCTTTGCGAGGAGTGAAACGTTTTGGAGTTAAGGGAAAGTGAGCCCCGAGATTTGTAGGACCATATCGTGTTTTGGAACGGATGGGAGAAGTTGCCTACAAGTTGGAGTTACCTCAAGGACTGTCAGGAGTTCACGATGTGTTTCACGTTTCCCAGTTGAAGAAGTGCCATGCTGAGATGGCCGGCATACCACTAAGAGATACCGTATCCTTGGAGGCGATTCAGTTGGACAATGACTTGACTTATGAGGAGAAGCCAGTCAAGATTTTGGAGTTTGCTAGTCGAGTCACCCGCAGCAAGGTCAACAAGTTTTGCAAAGTTCAGTGGAGCCACCATACCAAGGACGAAGCCACGTGGGAACGAGATGATGATATTCACAAAGACGACCCACACCTATTTTCTAGCCAACCCGAATCTCGAGGGCGAGATTCATCTTAAGGGGGGTAGGTTTGTAACATCCCAAATTTCCAATTTGCAATGTTATACATAGATCATTCTTGCATATCATATTTTATTGCATTTCATCTCGCGATCCTCGAAATCCTAAGCAACTCAAGGACCCTCGGAGAGAGTTGGGGATTTCCCCAGTTTTCAAATTTGATTTTATCAAATTTCGAAACGAGGATTTTGGTTTTAATTATTTTTCTCTCCAAAAATATTTCATATTAATATATGAGAGGAGATAATATGACTTCTCCAAAATAAATGAAATATTGGAGGAAAAATATTAGAATCAATTTTTGCTTTTATTTGGATTTTTTTGCAATTTTGGTTGCATTAGAAAAATTGCACGTTTTTCAAAATTGCATTTTAGGGCCAAGAAAATGTTCATCTCGTTCTAAATATTTTATTTAGACGGAGAAAATTTGTTTTGGCATTTTTAAAATTTATTTTATTTTCTAGGATTTTTCTGAGTTTCGGCGGAATTATTAAAAAAACGCGCCAAGGCCTAGCTGGGCCGAAGCCCAGCCGCCGGCCTACCTTCGTTGCCGCTGTCTCCCGCACGGAGACCGCGCGCCGCCGCCACTGCCGACTCGGACACGAGTCCGAGCCAGACTCCTCCGCCGCCGCCTTGCCCCCTCCCCCAAGCCACCCCGCACCCGCCTTTATATATGCCGCCCGAGCCCCGCCACCACCACAACCCCGTCGCCCTGCAGCCCGCCCCGAGCCGAGCCGCGCCGCCGCCTCTCGCGCGCCGCGCCCTTCCCATCACCGTCCCACAAGCCGCCGCCCGCCACCGAAGCCCCAGCCAGCCGGAGCCCCGCGCCTCGCCGGAGCTGCCGTTTTTTTAAGAAAACCGATCCGGTTTTTTTAAAGAAAAACCCTAGTCATTTTTTTGGTTCGCCGGTTTTTTAAGAAAACCGACCCGATTCAGTTTTCTTTTATCGAATTAATCCGCAATTATTTCTGATCGTGATTTCTGATTTGATTTTCGTTCTAGTTTATCTTTTCGCTCGTTACTCGGAATCAGGCGATTCAAGCGCCTAGATCTTCTTCTCGAGACCCTTTTTTCGCTTAACCAACTTGCACAAGTTTTTGCTACTGTAAAATTTGACCTAGGTCCAGATTAGTAAATGGATCTTGTTTCTTTTGCCGTTTGAGTTTCGTTGCTCCGTTTGATTTGATTCTTTTTGCAAACTGGAGTTCTTAAGTTGAACCTTCTAGTTAGATCTTCTTATTTGAGATTACCCGTGTTTTTTTGCTTGATTTCTTATGTATGTTATTGTTTGTTTGCGATAGAATTCCCGGAGTGCGAAGCGTGTTATTTGGAGTCTCTAGGTTACGCGGATCATCAGCAAGGCAAGTAACACTTTGATCATACCCCTTTAGCACCCAGTTTTTATGCGTTAGTTCCAATCCTCAAACATTGCATGGTTAGGATGTCATTAACTTGTGGGTTGGGAAGTAGTTGATGAGGTACAACCTATTACCCTGTTACATTCAAACCCTTGGGAGTTACTTCTACGCGTTGCTTATATTGTTATGCTATGCTCGTAGACGTGGTTTGGGTGAGTGAAATCCATGACAGATGTGAGATTGTTAATTAATGGTTCAACTTAAGGTGGCAACTTAAATACACATCTGGGTGGATTGAGGCACCTAGAGTACCCAGTGTTTCCTGTATTTTTTGGAAATCTCGGAGTACCCGTGTGATCTTCCTATGGACCTCCACCCAGGCTCAAAGGGAACTAGATTATTCATGCTAGAAACTTCTGTGTGCGGCCACAAGCTATTATGGGCTCTAGCATAGTTGAGTAAGTTACATGAAGCTCTTGAAGAGGTGGATCAGCAGGTAGTGGGATTGTAGGTTTGGTATGGTCTGCCCGGAGTAGAGAGTTAATGTTTCTGAAAGACTGTGTCTCGGTCATTCGTTTCTCAAACACCATGTAGTGCAAGAAATCCAACGGAGGAGATCGAGTCATGTGGGGAAAAGTGCGCAAACCTCTGCAGAGTGTATAAACTAATCATGGTTAGCCGTGTCCCCGGTTATGGACAATCTTCAGTATCTAGTACTTGGAGTATCTTAAGTATCTCATCAATCTAATTTAATATTGTTGGGTTGATAATTACGTTAATTGGGATTGAGTTGGAGGAACCTTCCCAATGATGTTTCAACTACCATGATAGTTCAAATAAAATCTATTCCTTTGTTGTAGGAAAAAATTGGCTTTTCGCAAAACTATAACCATAGAGCTTTCCACTAGCCAAATATGCATGTAGTGATAGCATTATTCTGTTCTTGCTCTACTGTGTTATTTTGCCAGCATATTCCATGTGCTGACCCATTTCGGGCTGCAACGTATTAAGTTGCAGACTTTTCAGACGAGGAGTAAGGTTCGTTAGGTCGTTGCCGTGCAGCTCAGCTATGCCGTTGGAGTAGATGGACTCACTTTATCTTCCAAGCCTTCCGCTGTTATCGTATTAGTTGGCCTTAAGCCATATTTATTGTAATAAGCTCTCTTTGGAGACATTCGATGTAATAAGTGTGTGATTGCTACTTTGTTATAAATCCTCGAGTACTGTGTGTGTCAGCATTACCGATCCAGGGATGACACCGAAGCACAGAGACTTGACCGTTTGAGGTCGGGTCGCTACAATAATATAGCATGGAGCAATCAAAAATTATAGATACGTTGGAGACGTATCAAGTTGTTTAGATGGGTAGCGGCATCTTCACTAGGAAGGCCAGAAAATTGATCTTTCGTAACAAGATTCAACAAAGCGGTATTGATTTCACAATCTTCAGCATCGGTAGTAGGAGCAATTGGAGTGCTAATAAAATCATTATTGTTGGTATTGGAAAAGTCACACAATTTAGTATTATCTTGAGCCATCGCAACAAACAATCAATCCAACACACGAGCAAACAAGAGGGAAGGGAAAAGAAGCGAACGGAAAACGGTGAATAAAACGGCAAAGGTGAAGTGGGGGAGAGGAAAACGAGAGGCAAATGGCAAATAATGTAATGCGAGGGATAAGTGTTTGTGATGGGTACTTCGTATGTCTTGACTTGGCGTAGATCTCCCCGGCAACGGCGCCAGAAATGCTTCTTGCTACCTCTTGAGCATGCGTTGGTTTTCACTTAAAGAGGAAAGGGTGATGCAACAAAGTAGCGTAAGTATTTCCCTCAGTTTTTGAGAACCAAGGTATCAATCCAGTACGAGACTACACGCAAATCGCCTAGTACCTGCACAAACAATCAAGAACCTTGCAACCTACGTGATAAAGGGGTTGTCAATCCCTTCAGGGCCACTTGCAAAAGTGAGATCTTATAAAGATAATAAGATACATATTTTTGGTATTTTTGTTGTATAGATTGGAAAGTAAAGATTGCAAAATAAACGGCAACAGAAATTGGCAAGTTGATGGGAAACTAATATGATGTAAAATAGACTCGGGGGACATAGGTTTCACTAGTGCCTTCTCACAAGATAGCATATATTATGGTGGGTGAACAAATTACTGCCGAGCAATTGATAGAAAAGCGCATAGTTATGAGAATATCTAGGCATGATCATAAACATAAGCATCACGTCTGTATCAAGTAGACCGAAACGATTCTGCATCTACTACTATTACTCCACACATCGACCGCTATCCAGCATGCATCTAGAGTATTAAGTTAATAAGAACAGAGTAACGCATTAGGCAAGATGACATGATGTATAGGGATAAACTCAAGCAATATGGTATAAACCCCATCTTTTTATCCTCGATGGCAACAATACAATACGTGTCGGTTCCCTTTCTGTCACTGGGATCGAGCACCGCAAGATTGAACCCAAAGCTAAGCACTTCTCGCATTGCACGAAAGATCAATCTAGAAGGCTAAACTAAACCGAAAATTTGAATAGACTTGCAAAGATATCAAGTCATGCATATAAGAATTCAGAGAAGAATCAAATATTGTTCATACATAATCTTGATCATAAACCCACAATTCGTCGGATCTCGGCAAACACACCGCAAAAAGTATTACATCGGATAGATCTCTAAGAACATCGAGGAGAACTTTGTATTGAGAACCGAAGAGAGATAAGAAGCCATCTAGCTAATAAGTATGGACCCAAAGGTTTGTGCTAAACTACTCACACAACATCGGAGAGGCTATGGTGTTGATGTAGAAGCCCTCCGTGATCGAATCCCCCTCCGGCAGATCGCCGGAAAAGGTCCCCAGATGGGATCTCATGGGTACAGAAGGTTGCGGCAGTGTAAAAGTGGTTTCGTGGCTCCCTGGATGTTTTCAGGGTATAAGAGTATATATAAGCGAAAGAAGTAGGTCGGTGGAGCTCCGTGAGGTCCATGAGGGTGGGGGCCGCGCCTACCCCCTGGGCGCGCCTCCCTACCTCGTGGTCACCTCGTTGCTTCCTTGACCTCCGCTCCAAGTCTCTAGGATTGCGTTTGTTCCAAAAAAAGATCCTCGTGAAGGTTTCATTCCATTTGGATTTCGTTTGATATTCCTTTTCTGCGAAACACTGAAATAGGCAAAAAAGAGCAATTTGCACTGGGCCTTAGGTTAATATGTTAGTCCCAAAAATAATATAAAAGTGCATATTAAGGCCCATTAAACATCCAAAACAGATAATATAATAGCATGGAAGAATCAAAAATTATAGATACGTTGGAGACATATCAACACCTCCTTCAAGGACCAAGCCGTTGGGTCAAGTGTGTCCAGGTGCTATTCCGAACACCCCCATGCTACCCACGTGGGGGCTAAAAAAAGCTGACGACTGGCCAACTCTCAGATACCGTAAATGGTAGTACAGAGGAAAATAATTAGAGGTAAAATAAGAAACATTTTATACATAAGCCTTGTTTCATAATACATAGTTCGGGCAACACGGATACATTCATTCGAAAATAATGTCCTTCAAACACTGGCCCTCTACAATGCGGGAACCTTCCAAGACTTCATCAAAATACCGCTCCGGTGTGCAGTGCTCCTTGCCTGTGGGCGGTCCCTCGGTTGCCAGCTTGACGGCGTTCATCTTCGCCCACTGTACCTTGACACGGGCGAAGGCCATCCGGGCACCTTCGATACATATCGACCGCTTTATGGCATCCAACCGGGGGCAGGCAATGACTAGCCGCTTCACGAGCCCGAAGTAGCTGTCAGGTATGTGCTCGGCGGGCCAGAGACGGATTATAATATCCCTCATAGATAATCCAGCCACCCTATGTAGTTCGGCCAACTGTTTCAGCTGATCGCTAAGGGGCACTGGATGCTCGGGCGCAAGGTACTGCAACTAGAACGGCTTCTCCATCGAGCTCCCCTCTTCGACTCAGAAGAACTCCGCAGCATCAGCAATACTCCGGGGCAGATCCGCAAAAGCTCCTGGAGAACTCCAAACCTGGGTCAGTAAGAGGTACCTTCTCCTCACAAATTTGCTCTACATATTAAAGGCCTTACCCTCCGCGATCTTCTTGGCCTCTTGAATCTCTCGATAGGCGACTTGGGCTTCAACCCGGGCCTCATGCTTGCTTTGGAGGGCCTTAGCAAGTTCGCCATATTGATCCGTGATCTTGCGCTCCAAGGACTCACATTTGCTTATGGCATCTTGATGACCCACAAGTATAGGGGATCTATCATAGTCCTTTCGATAAGTAATAGTGTCGAACCCAACGAGGAGCAGAAGGAAATGATAAGCGGTTTCCAGCAAGGTATTCTCTGCACGTACTGAAATAAGTGGTAACATATAGTTTTGTGATGGGATAATTTGTAACGAGCAACAAGTAACAAAAGTAAATAAAGTGCAGCAAGGTGGCCCAATCCTTTTTGTAGCAAAGGACAAGCCTGGACAAACTCATATATAGAGAAAAGCGCTCCCGAGGACACATGGGAATATCGTCAAGCTAGTTTTCATCACGTTCATATGATTCGCGTTCAGTACTTTGATAATTTGGTATGTGGGTGGACCAGTGCTTGGGTACTGTCCTTACTTGGACAAGCATCCCACTTATGATTAACCTCTATTGCAAGCATGTAACGCCCCAAGACCGATGCTCGAGAAGACTTCCTTAGGTTCCGGGTTTTCCGTGTGTTTCATTTTTGCTTGCTCCTTTTATTTTTGCATTGCATCATGCCATCATATCATTAATTTTTGCAACTCAACTAAATAAACCGTATGGATCTTCAATCCGTTTAAATTGAGGGAACTCACATGGTGGTTTCTCTTTAAAACATACCCTCCCGATATTTAGGGAGATATTATAAAATATTCCATTTTCGGAATCACCCTTAAACACACTTGCATATTCCCCATGTCTTTTCTAGTTCAAGCTTGACTTAAAAACCTTGCCAAAAATTCTCTTCCCACTTACTGAGGTTCCTCCAAAAATCCGAACATTTTTGGGCACTTCTAATTCCTAGTCCTTGTTCAAACCTTTTGAATTAAATTCAAATGACTTTGAATGTAATTCTTGCAAACGCGTCCACTCCTATTTTTCTTGGACCTCGAGCAGCCGGCCACTCCGTTCCTTTGCTCCGCCTCCCCTGTGTTGTGCCAAGGATGTCGCCGGTAATGGCGTTGCTGCCGTCATCGCGCGCGCAGTGCTCGAGCGCCGCGCCCTTCTTCCTTACCTTCCCGCGCCGGAGCAAGCCACCACCGCCTGCCTTCCCCAGTCGCGCGCCCCTGCTCCCTTCTCCTCCTCGCTGTGGTTCCCCGATGCCTAGACACCGCCAGCTTCTTCTCTGCATGAGAAGCCCCAGCAGCCGTGCCTCCCATGGAGCTCCGCCACGGGAACTCCTTCCTGCCTGATCGTTGCGTACCCTCGCACCTTGATCCCCTCCTGCCTGCCTCCTTGACCTCCAGGCCCCGTCGCGCCCTTCTCCTTGCGGAGACCGCCACCGGCGCCCCGAGTGCCCAGCGCCTGCCTCTGCCAGGGCCTTCCTCCTCCCGTGCCTACAGCGACGCTACCCTGCTGCAGCTGCTCTTCCTGCGCGCCGCCTTCCTCGCCGAGCCCCGTGTCGTGGCTCTTCTCTGGCAACTAGCGCCCCTCCATGGACGACCACCACCGCTCGTGCACGCCTCTGGATTCGTCCAAGCCCGAAGATACTTTTGCACAACTATGATGCGGAGACCAAGACCGGCAAGTTCACACGGGAGCCCGGACGACTACTTCCACGATGATGCGAGTACAAGTACCCTCAACGTGTTTTTCGCCAAGTACCACGACAACAAGTACCCCTTCGGAATGCCAAGGTGGATCTCTACCATTGATGATGTTCCGATAAGACCATCGAGTGAACGACTACCTCCATGACGATACAAGAACAACAACCGTTGACATGCGTTTTGCCAAGTACCACTACCGTCGCCCCGAAAACGTTGGATTCGTCAAGTACCTCTCCGGAAACGAACGTGTACCACTACTGTTGTGAGTACCTCTACCGTCGTCATGTATGACTACTTCCACTACCGCCATCGCGAGAACGCCTACTTCCCGCTATGAACTTGATCCATTCCGAAAAGTCCAGCCTCGAAGGTATAACCCCGAGACGACGCCCGTGAACGAATGAATGCATGTTGGATGAGATGCCCCCTTTGTCTGCACCATGTCCGTATTGTCACTCGTTTCCATGCCACTAACCCGTGGGAACCTGGTATCAGGGAGCGCCCCTCCATATTTTGCACCCATCCGCACATTTCCCTTTGCATCGGTATCTCAATCAAGTACCGGAACCCGGAACGTTGCCGTGGCACCGTTACCGTTATCGTTGCCATGGCACCCCTTTTCGTTTCCGCCACGATGACAAAATGCTTCATAATGTTCTTGTCAACTTTTAATAAACATTGCATAAACTAAACTTGTTCATGTCATCCGCATCATGTTAACAACTTTAAGATGTTTAAAATTGTTGCTTGCTCTAAATTGCTAAATGCATATGGGGATTTACCGGATTCGTTGTTTGTTATATCCGGCTCCATTTAAATTTCTTAGATTGTGTAGTTTACTTTTGCTCCACCTCTTGCCATGTTAACCAACATTTAATATTATTGAGTACCTAAACGAGAGAGAACTAAAATAATTGATGTGGTGCTTCGTCAATACGCAACTCGTTGCATATTGAGCTCCACTTAATTTGTAGAATTGTTTGTTGCATATTGCCATGCCTCATTAAACCGGGCATGCATCATACTTTATTGTGCATCATGCCATGTTTATGTGGTGGTTGTTTACCATGATTGTTTGCTTCTATCCGGTGTTGCTTCTTCGGATTGGTTCCGATAACGTCGTGTTGTGAGGATTCATTCGTCTATGTCCATTTGTCTTCTTCATGGACTCGTTCTTCTTCCTTTCGGGATCTCAGGCAAGATGACCATACCCTCGAAATCACTTCTATCTTTGCTTGCTAGTTGCTCGCTCTATTTATGCCTTATGCCGCGATACCTACCACTTGCTTATCATGCCTCCCATATTGCCATGTCAACCTCTAACCCACCTTGTCCTAGCAAACCGTTGTTTGGCTATGTTACCGCTTTGCTCAGCCCCTCTTATAGCGTTGTAGTTGCAGGTGAAGATGGAGTTGTTCCATGTTTGGAACATGGATATTTTGTTGGGATATCACAATATCTCTTATTTAATTAATGCATCTATATACTTGGTAAAGGGTGGAAGGCTCGGCCTTATGCCTGGTGTTTTGTTCCACTCTTGCCGCCCTAGTTTCCGTCATATCGGTGTTATGTTCCCGGATTTTGCGTTCCTTACGTGGTTGGGTTATAATGGGAACCCCTTGACAGTTCGCTTTGAATAAAACTCCTCCAGCAAGGCCCAACCTTGGTTTTACCATTCGCCACCTAGCCTCTTTTTCCCTTGGGTTAGGCCAGCCCAAGGGTCATCTTTATTTTAAACCCCCGGGCCAGTGCTTGTCTACGTGTTGGCCCAACCCAGAGCACCGTGCGGGGCCGTCCCTTGGCAACTTGGGTTACGTTGGCTCCCGTACGCTTAGCTTATCCGATGTGCCCTGAGAACGAGATATGTGCAGCTCCTATCGGGATTGATTGTCGGCACAGCGGGTGGTCTTCCTGGACTTGTTTTACCATTGTCGAGGATGTCTTGTAACCGGGATTCCGAGTCTGATCGGGTCTTCCCGCTAGAAGGAGTATCCTTCGTTGACCATGAGAGCTTGTGATGGGCTAAGTTGGGACACCCCTGCAGGGTTTTGAACTTTCGAAAGTCGTGCCCGCGGTTATGGGAAGATGGGAATTTGTTAATGTCCGGTTGTAGAAAACCTAAAGTTGACCTTAATTAAAATACATCAACCACGTGTGCAACCATGATGGTCTCTTCTCGGCGGAGTCCGGGAAATGAACGCGGTGTTGGAGTTATGTTTGACGTAGGTTGTCCTAGGATCACTTCTTGATCATAGTAGTTCGACCGTGCTTTTGCCTTCTCTTCTCGCTCTTTTTTGCGTATAAGTTAGCCACCAAATATGCTAGTCGCTTGCTGCAGCTCCACCTCATACCTTTTACCCTTCCTATAAGCTTAAATAGTCTTGATCGCGAGGGTGTGAGATTGCTGAGTCCCCGTGACTCATAGATACTTCCAAACCAGCTTGCAGGTGCCGTTGAACCGTGCAGATGACGCAACCAAGCTCAAGGAGGAGCTCGATAAAGATCTTGTCCTTTGTGTTGTTTTGTCCTAGTTGATCAGTAGTGGAGCCCAGTCGGGTCGATCAGGGATCTGTGTAGCATTTGGAGTAGTCTTCTTTTATTTTGGTTCCGTAGTCGGACCTTGATTGTATCTGGATGCTGTAATGCTTTATTCATGTATTTGTGTGAAGTGGCGATTGTAAGCCAACTATGTATCTTTTCCCTTATTGTATTGCATGGGTTGTTGGCGAAGATTACATCATTTGCGACATTGCTTTCAAGGCGGTTATGCCTCTAAGTCGTGCTTCAACGCGTGGGAGATATAGCCGCATCGAGGGCGTTACAAGTTGGTAATCAAAGCTTTCCCTGACCTTAGGAGCCCCCTGCTTGATCGAATCGCTGACGTTATTGAGTCTAGAAATGTTTTGAGTCATTCAGGAATTATATATATCGGAGAGTTAGGACTTCTTTTACTCCTCAGTCCCTTCGTCACTCTGGTAAGGCATCCTGACGTAGAGTTTTGACTCTTCTCTTCTCAAATTTCACTAACAAAAAATTTAGGATCACGCGGGTATCTTGGAATCGTTCTGATGGTTTTGTTACGAGAACATTGTTCTTGGTGCCTCCTGTCATTTAGGGGTTGTGGCAGTGTCCCAGGGAGTTGAGCTCTGAGGTGTTGTCGTCACAATTTTATCGTTGAGATTCTGGAATACCTGAGTTTAGTTTCACTGACATCAAAAATCTCTTTTATGCAGTTGTTGGTGAGATAACCTCGACGCCACCCAGTACTGGGGTGGGAGTTCGGGAGTATTGCCATAACTCGTATAACGGATGCTTTTCAAAGGTTGAGGTAGATGATTTCCGAAGGTTTCTTGGTTACGTGTTGAAGGATGGATACAGCTGGATGCAGGATTTGCTAGTTTTGGGTGAGATATTATGCTTCCCCTGTATCCCCAACACCTGATTGCATAACCGGAAAATTTCGGGAGTTTATAAGTGGGAATTCAAGTAGCTCTTAGGATATCTTTCCGACAGATGTATGATATGAAATTGGGGTTCGACGTCTAGTGGTCCGCCTATCCACGGTTGGTTTTACAGTGGTCTCGTTGTGTCTTAAAGAGTCCTTGGCTATGCCGACTCGGGGACGCTTCATATGTCATGTGCACTACCTTGTACATGATGGTGTTGTACGATCGAGCCCGTGTAGGCCCCACCACGAAAACTTCAGACGCAATCTCTATCATATGTTTGTTCCAGCTTATTTTGTAAGCCAATCCTTGTTTTGTTTTCAGTGTGGTATTCGAGTTGCTTCGAAGTCAAATGTTGATTCCATACCTTTCCTAAGCGGTGTTCTCATGTGAATACTAATCCTTCATGATAATCGAGTTTGTCATGTCAATCCTTTTTAACCGGTGTGCTTCTCTTCAAGTGGATCCGATCATTTCAACTTCCGCAAGATCAATGATCAATTCTTCTCAATGGTGTTTGTTTCATCTGTCTCCAAGTTGCCTTTGTTTTTCTCTCCCACCCACCCTTTTTCTTCAAGGACTCAGATTTCTTAATCAAGTATCCTTTGATTCATGTGAAGTCTCTCCATTCTTTTCCTTCATGTTCTTACCCGGTGATTCTCATGAAGATTCTAACGATGCTTCAAGTTCGTCACTCTTCACTTGTTTTCTTCTCCGGTGGATTCAAATCAAGCTTTCGGTGTTGATCTCATACCCCTTTTTCCTCGTTTCAGATACCTTCTCATACTGGTGCACCTCATAATAATTTACTTCTCGCTATTCATTTGTTCGGGAGTGCTGAAGATATCTCAGAAGGCTCGTCTTGTCTTTCAGGATTAGTTCAACCTATTTCGAGGTTGTTATCTCATTCTAGCCATTTAAATTTTACCGGTGCTTTCTCTCTTTTAAATCGTTCTACAGTGTTTCTTTTGAGTGGGCCCTAACCCACAGGTCTTTTTCCAGGATCTTACCTGACTCTTCTATTTTCCCGGAGCTACCATCAAATTCTTTTTGAAGTTTGACGTAAGAATGAATTTTCATCAGTCAATTGCCTTCTTCAATATCGCTTTCAATTTTTTTTCATCGTTGGCTCAATATCTTCGCTTTTGATTATTCCAGAGTGCCTCTACAATTATTGTTGGTGTTTCTCGTCCTCATTCTCAGGTTTTGAAGACCGAAGAAGAGTTTTCCCTCCATATTTTATCCGTTCTCTCAGAGATTCGTGATTCTAGCTTAATGCCATCCTCCCAAAATTGTTTTCGATTGTGAGAATTCTTTTCACCCATCTGGAGCATTTCATGAGTTGTTTTTCCATTTCTTTTCCCCGAATGCCATATTTTCAAATATTATTCATTTATGAGCTTTTCAGCTATCATTCTCCAAATCTTACCGGTGCATCATTCAATACTCTCTAATCAATCCATGAGCTCTTCGTTCTCATGTATCTAAATCCTAGCAAGCATCTTCGTTCATTTGCTAATTCTTACAGGTGATTCACCCCTTTACTTCATTCGTTTTCAATTCTTACGGTGGTTCATTCAAGATTTCTTTTCCTTCGTTATCATATCAATTTATTCGTTGTTCCAATCCTACCGGTGGTTCATGGAAGACATTCTCAAGTTTATGCTATATCTCTCTTAATTTTTCTACGAGAATAAGTAATATGCCAAATACATTGTTTGTCACCAATTTAATTGGAGAAGGATAAGCATAATGTAATTCTTATTCTTGTTTCATCGAGTGAACTCAATTCCCTATTCCAGAGGCTCATCAAATTCCTGATTTCAATTATTTCATCTTCTATTTTCCCCGGAGGTCCAACCTTTTTCAATTATTTCACCATGGAGATTCATCTAAATTGGTACAAGGATTCACCTTGTGTTTTCAACTTCTCTTTCCTTCCGGTTGATCATTCTTTTGTTTAACGAAGTTCTTCATGGAGACTCTGCATGATGGTTCATCAAGGATTTAATTCCTTCTCGAAGTGTTCATCGAGATTCTTTGCAGAGGATCTCAAGCATTCTTCATCTTGCAATCCGGAGTGCAATTCTTTCTAACGTATCATTGGAGGAGGTATTATGTCATTCTTGATAATTTGAGTACATGTTTCATGATTCACATGTTGTTAAGAATGAGATAGTTAAACCCATCAATCTTTTCAAGCATGAGCTCTTCTCAATCCATCAATCGTTTTGGTGGAGTTATCTTGGGTTATATTTCACCTAAAGCCTTCGCTAAGGATTGTTGCTATTTATGGTGCTTATAAACGACCCAAGTTCTTCATTTATCCTCTCGGTGAAATAAGCTTCTCGTCTCCTTGTTCTTACCAATCCAATTCTTTTTCCCGTGAGTGACAGGTTGTCACCTCATAATTTGAGATGTATTCCATAATACCATATCAAGATTATTCCTTTTTTTGTTGTTTTTCCAACAACTCCGTTCGACCCTTCTCCTAAAGATGCCTTTTCAAACTCTTTTGTGGCAGAAGTTGGCTTTTTCTTCTCCATTCTCCTATTTCAATTATCTATCTTCTATTATTTTCTTCCGGAGGCATTGTGATGTTGCTCTTTTCAACCCATCATCTTGTTTTTGTCAAAGATCATGTTCTTTTCATGCCTATTCATTTAACCGGAGTGTTGTGCCATTTTGCTCAAGTTCTTTTCGCCTTATCAAGCCTTTCATCTCTTTTCAATCGGAGTGCTATCTGAGATCTTTCTTACCCCTTGTTACATTCATTCAATAGTTCCGGAGGCAGTGTGTTGTGATTTCATCAAGCATCTTCTCACCTTACCAAGTTCTTATTCAATTCCTTTTATTTTCAATCGGAGTGCTGCCCGAATTTGTTCTTCCTTGTTACTCTTCCCTACCGGAGTGTTTTCAACTTTGTTCTTCTTCGTTGCATTCTTTATTTCAATTTGCTCAACTTCTCAAGGTTCTTTGGTTTCACTCATTCGTCAAAGAAGCAACTTAGTTTTACCTCTCATCTTCCTCCTCCGTTTTCCCTCCGGTGCCATCCTAGATCTCGGGAGGAGATCCTCTCGTAGTGGTGGAGTGTTGTAACGCCCCAAGACCAATGCTCGAGAAGACTTCCTTAGGTTCCGGGTTTCTCCATGTGTTTCATTTTTGCTTGCTCCTTTTATTTTTGCATTGCATCATGTCATCATGCCATCATATCATTAATTTTTGCAACTGAACTAAATAAATCGTATGGATCTTCGATCCGTTTAAATTGAGGGAACTCACATGGTGGTTTCTCTTTAAAACATACCCTCCCGATATTTAGGGAGATATTATAAAATATTCCATTTTCGGAATCACCCTTAAACACACTTGCATATTCCCCATGTCTTTTCTAGTTCAAGCTTGACTTAAAAACCTTGCCAAAAATTCTCTTCCCACTTACCGAGGTTCCTCCAAAAATCCGAACATTTTTGGGCACTTCTAATTCCTAGTCCTTGTTCAAACCTTTTGAATTAAATTCAAATGACTTTGAATGTAATTCTTGCAAACGCGTCCACTCCTATTTTTCTTGGACCGAGCTCATTTTTGTGAGTCTGAGAAAATACCCTTTGCCCAAGTCCCTTCTCTAACCTTTTTCTATTATTCCCTTTCTCTCTTTCCTTTTTTTTACTTTCTGTTATGAGAGAGAGAGAGAGAGTAGAGGCCCCAGTCCAGACCAGCTGGGCCTCCCAACGCCCCACTCCCACCAAGCCCATCCATCACTGCGGCCCAAGGCCTCCCTAAGGCCCAGAAAGCTCCCCCCGTAACCCTAGCATCGACCGACCTCGCCCTCTCTCTCCCCCTGCTCGTTCCCACCGCCGCCAGAGGCACGCTTCGCACTAGGGGCCTCGATCCCATCTCTCCCTCGCAGCCACTCCCTTCCCCCGATCCACTTCTCTTACTCGCACGCACAGTCGCCCCGAGCCCTCACCCTCTCCCCTTGCACGCGAGCTCGACCTCGAGCAGCCGGCCACTCTGTTCCTTTGCTCCGCCTCCCCTGTGTTGTGCAAGGACATCGCCAGTAATGGCGTTGCTGCCGTCGTCGCGCGCACGCAGTGCTCGAGCGCCGCGCCCTTCTTCCTTACCTTCCCACGCCGGGGCAAGCCACCACCGCCTGCCTTCCCCAGTCGCGCGCCCCTACTCCCTTCTCCTCCTCGCTGTGGTTCCCCGATGCCTAGACACCGCTGGCTTCTCCTCTGCATGAGAAGCCCCAGCAGCCGCGCATGGCCGCGCCTCCCATGGAGCTCCGCCACGGGAACTCCTTCCTGCCTGATCGTTGCGTACCCTTGCGCCTCGATCCCCTCTTGCCTGCCTCCTTGACCTCCAGGCCCCGTCGTGCCCTTCTCCTTGCGGAGACCGCCACTGGCGCCCCGAGTGCCCAGCGCCTGCCTCTGATAGGGCCTTCCTCCTCCCATGCCTGCAACGACGCTGCCCTGCTGTAGCTGCTCTTCCTGCGCGCCACCTTCCTCGCCGAGCCCCGTGTCGTGGCTCTTCTCTGGCAACTAGCGCCCCTCCATGGACGACCACCACCGCTCGTGCACGCCTCTGGATTTGTCCAAGCCCGACGATACTTTTGCACAACTACGCTGCGGAGACCAAGACCGGCAAGTTCACACGGGAGCCCGAACGACTACTTCCACGATGATGCGAGTACAAGTACCCTCAACGTGTTTTTCACCAAGTACCACGACGACAAGTACCCCTTCGGAATGCCAAGGTGGATCTCTATCGTTGACGATGTTCCGATAAGACCATCGAGTGAACGACTACCTCCATGACGATACGAGAACAACAACCGTTGACATGTGTTTTGCCAAGTACCACTACCGTCGCCCCGAAAACGTTGGATTCGTCAAGTACCTCTCTGGAAACGAACGTGTACCACTACCGTGGCGAGTACCTCTACCGTCGTCATGTACAACTACTTCCACTACCACTGTCGCGAGAACGCCTACTTCCCGCTATGAACTTGATCCATTCCGAAAAGTCCAGCCTCGAAGGTATAACCCCGAGACGATGCCCGTGAACGAATGAATGCATGTGGGATGAGATGCCCCCTTTGTCTGCACCATGTCTGTATTGTCACTCGTTTCCATGCCACTAACCCGTGGGAACCCAGTATCCGGGAGCGCCCCACCATCTTTTGCACGCTTCCGCACATTTCCCCTTTGCATCGGTATCTCAATCAAGTACCGGAACCCGGAACATTGCCGTGGCACCGTTACCATTATCATTTCCGTGGCACCCCTTTTCGTTTCCGCCACGATGACAAAATGCTTCATAATGCTCTTGTCAACTTTTAATAAACATTGCATAAACTTGTTCATGTCATCCGCATCATGTTAACAACTTTAAGATGTTTAAAATTGTTGCTTGCTCTAAATTGCTAAATGCATATGGGGATTTACCGGATTCGTTGTTTGTTATATCCGGCTCCATTTAAATTGCTTAGATTGTGTAGTTTACTTTTGCTCCACCTCTTGCCATGTTAACCAACATTTAATATTATTGAGTACCTAAACGAGAGAGAACTAAATAATTGATGTGGTGCTTCGTCAATATGCAACTCGTTGCATATTGAGCTCCACTTAATTTGTAGAATTGTTTGTTGCATATTGCCATGCCTCATTAAACCAGGCATGCATCATACTTGATTGTGAATCATGCCATGTTTATGTGGTGATTGTTTACCATGATTGTTTGCTTCTTTCCGGTGTTGCTTCTTCGGGTTGGTTCTGATAACGTCGTGTTGTGAGGATTCGTTATTCTACGTCCGTTTGTCTTCTTCATGGACTCGTTCTTCTTCCTTTCGGGATCTCAAGCAAGATGACCATACCCTCGAAATCACTTCTATCTTTGCTTGCTTAGTTGCTCGCTCTTTTGCTATGCCTATGCTGTGATACCTACCACTTGCTTATCATGCCTCCCATATTGTTAAGCCAAGCCTCTAATCCACCTTATCCTAGCAAACCATTGTTTGGCTATGTTACCGCTTTGCTCAGCCCCTCTTATAGCATTGTTAGTTGTAGGTGAAGATTGGAGCTTGTTCCATGTTTGGAACATGGATATTTTGTTGGGATATCACAATATCTCTTATCTAATTAATGCATCTATCTACTTGGTAAAGGGTGGAAGGCTCGGCCTTATGCCTGGTGTTTTTTTCCACTCTTGCCGCCCTAGTTTCCGTCATATAGGTGTTATGTTCCCGGATTTTGCGTTCCTTACGCGGTTGGGTTATAATGGGAACGCCTTGACAGTTTGCTTTGAATAAAACTCCTCCAGCAAGGCCCAACCTTGGTTTTACCATTCGCCACCTAGCCTCTTTTTCCCTTGGGTTAGGCCAGCCCAAGGGTCATCTTTATTTTAAACCCCCGGGCCAGTGCTTGTCTAAGTGTTGGCCCAACCCAGAGCACCGTGCGGGGCCGTCCCTTGGCAACTTGGGTTACGTTGGCTCCCGTACGCTTAGCTTATCCGGTGTGCCCTGAGAACGAGATATGTGCAGCTCCTATCGGGATTGTCGGCACAGCGGGTGGTCTTGCTGGACATGTTTTACCATTGTCGAGGATGTCTTGTAACCGGGATTCCGAGCCTGATCGGGTCTTCCCGCTAGAAGGAATATCATTCGTTGACCGTGAGAGCTTGTGATGGGCTAAGTTGGGACACCCCTGTAGGGTTTTGAACTTTCGAAAGTCGTGCCCGCGGTTATGGGCAGATGGGAATTTGTTAATGTCCGGTTGTAGAAAACCTGAAGTTGACCTTAATTAAAATACATCAACCGCGTGTGTAACCGTGATGGTCTCTTCTCGGCAGAGTCCGGGAAGTGAACACGGTGTTGGAGTTATGTTTGACGTAGGTTGTTCTAGGATCACTTCTTGACATAGTGTTCGACCGTGCTTTGCCTTCTCTTCTCGCTCTCATTTGCGTATGTTAGCCACCAATATGCTAGTCGCTTGCTGCAGCTCCACCTCATACCTTTTACCTTACCTATAAGCTTAAATAGTCTTGATCGCGAGGGTGTGAGATTGCTGAGTCCCCGTGACTCACAGATACTTCCAAAACCAGCTTGCAGGTGCCGATGAACCGTGCAGATGACGCAACCAAGCTCAAGGAGGAGCTCGATGAAGATCTTGTCCTTTGTGTTGATTCGTTCTAGTTGATCAGTAGTGGAGCCCAGTTGGGGTCGATCGGGGATCTGTGTAGCATTTGGGGTAGTCTTCTTTTATTTTGGTTCCGTAGTCGGACCTTGATTGTTCTGGATGATGTAATGCTTTATTCATGTATTGTGTGAAGTGGCGATTGTAAGCCAACTATGTATCTTTCCCTTTTGTATTACATGGGTTGTTGAAAGATTTCCTCACTTGCGACATTGCTTTCAATGCGGTTATGCCTCTAAGTCGTGCTTCGACACGTGGGAGATATAGCCGCATCGAGGGCGTTACAAGTGCAACTCCAACAAGTTTAAGGTAAACCTAACCATAGCATGAAACATATGGATCCAAATCAGCCCCTTACGAAGCAACGCATAAACTAGGGTTTAAGCTTCTGTCAACTCTAGAAACCCATCATCTACTTATTTCTTCCCAATGCCTTCCTCTAGGCCCAAATAATGGTGAAGTGTCATGTAGTCGACGTTCACATAACACCACTAGAGGAGAGACAACATACATCTCATCAAAATATCGAACAAATACCAAATTCACATGACTACTAATAGCAAGACTTCTCCCATGCCCTCAGGAACAAACGTAACTACTCACAAAGCATAATCATGTTCATAATCAGAGGGGTATTAATATGCATATAGGATCTGAACATATGATCTTCCACCAAATAAACCAACTAGCATCAACTACAAGGAGTAATTAACACTACTAGCAACCTACTAGTACCAATCCCAGACTTGGAGACAAGAATTGGATACAAGAGATAAACTAGGGTTTTGAGAGGAGATGGTGCTGATGAAGATGTTGATGGAGATTGCCCTCTCCCGATGAGAGGAGCGTTGGTGATGACGATGGCGATGATTTCCCCCTCCCGGAGGGAAGTTTCCCTGGCAAAACAGCTATGCCAGAGCCCTAGATTGGATCCACCAAGGTTCCGCCTCGTGGCGGCGGAGTTTCGTCCGAGGAGATGGCTTATGATTTTTTTCCTCATTGAAAGACTCCATATAGCAGAAGATGGCCATCGCAGGGCCACCAGGGGGTCCACGAGGTAGGGGGCGCACCCAGGGGGTAGGGCGCGCCCCCCCACCCTCGTGGGCAGGGTGTGGCCCCCCCTGGTGAACTTCTTGCGCTCAGTATTTTTTATATATTCTGAAAATGTCTTCCGTGAAGTTTCAGGACTTTTGGAGCTGTGCAGAATAGGTCTCTAATATTTGCTCCTTTTCCAACCCAGAATCCCAGCTGTCGGCATTCTCCCTCTTTATGTAAACCTTGTAAAATAAGAGAGAATAGGCATAAGCATTGTGACATAATATGTAATAACAGCCCATAATACAATAAATATCGATATAAAAGCATGATGCAAAATGGACGTATCAACTCCCCCAAGCTTAGGCCTTGCTTGTCCTCAAGCGAAAGCCGAAATCAAAAAGTATGTCCACATGTTTAGAGATAGAGGTGTCGATAAAAGTAAAATACGGACATGAGGGCATCATGCTCATTCTTAGAACAACAACTTACATAATTCTCGTCTATGATTTCTTATGTTAGAGTAATAATTCAATCACAATTTCAAGTATGAATCATAAACTTCATTGAAAACTAACAGACTATAATCTCAGTCATTGGAGCAATTGCAATTTATCATAACATAGGAAAGAGTCAATATATAAGAGCTTTTCAGCAAGTCCACATACTCAACTATCATATAGTCTTTCACAATTGCTGACACTCATGCAATACTTATGGGTATGGAGTTTTAATCGGACACAGAGAAAGATAGGGGCTTATTTGCCTCCCAACGTTTTACCTCAAGGGTAATGTCAACAATAATAGTTCATGAAAACTCACATCCAATTAGCCATATATACCAGGATCTTTCCAACTTAGTGTGCTTGCCAAAGGATAAAATGTAAAAAGGAAGGGTGAAGATCACCATGACTCTTATGCAACGTAGGAGATAAAAGTAAAAGATAGGCCCTTCGTAGAGGGAAGCAGAGGTTGTCATGCGCTTTTATGGTTCGATGCACAAAATCTTAATGTGAAAGAACTTCACTTTATATTGCCATTTGTGATATGGACTTTAATATGCAGTCTGTCGCTTTTATTTGTTCCATATCACACGATTGTATAAAGCTTATTTTCTCCCACACTAATAAGTCATACATATTTAGAGAGCAATTTTTATTGCTTGCACCGATCACAACTTACTTGGAGGATCTTACTCAATCCATAGGTAGGTATGGTGGAATCTCATGGCAAAACTGGTTTAAGGGTATTTGGAAGCACAAGTAGTATCTCTACTTGGTGCGATGAATTTGGCTAGCATGAGGGGGAAAGGCAAGCTCAACCATGTTGGATGATCCATGACAATATAACTTATCTCAGATGTAATAAAACATAACCCATTACGTTGTCTTCCTTGTCCAACGTCAACTCTTTAGCATGTCATATTTTAATGAGTGCTTCACAGTCATAAAAGATGTCCAAGATAGTATATTTATATGTGAAGACCTCTCTTTGTTTATTACTTCCTATTAATTACAATGATGACCACGACTATGTTTGTCAACTCTCAGTAACTTTTATTTATCATACTTTTTTCTATGTGAGCTCATTACTATCCATAAGATCCAAATGATCTCTTTGTCTCCTTTTTTATTTATTTCTCTTTTAAGGCGATTAAGTTGGGTAACGCCAGGGTTTTCCCAGTCACGACGTTGTAAAACGACGGCCAGTGAATTGTAATACGACTCACTATAGGGCGAATTCGAGCTCGGTACCCGGGGATCATGACATAAACTTTATTCTACTAGATCAAGATATTACCAAAAGGATCGAACTAAGAAAAACGGTAAAGATAAAAGTGATGGTGATACGATACCAGGGCACTCCCCCAAGCTTGGCAGCTACTAAGGGGAGTGCCCATACCCATGTGATTATGTCTCTCTTTTCGGGGATGGTGATGTGATATTCTTGGCGATGATGCCCCTCAGGATACGATTCTCCTCCTTGAGCTTATTGACTTGCTGCTTGAGGTCCATTATTTCCTTTCGAAGTTTTCCTGTAACAGCCAAAGCTCCCTGCACCCAAGGGTGCTGCATAGCTACGGGTGAACCAGTGACACTCTTTTTCATATTCTCATAAGAAACAAATCTAACATTGGAAGGGATAACCGAGTTTGGAATAGCCGAGCTCTGCAGTTCTCCCATTGTGAATCTAGCTCGGAAGCGGGAAGTGACTTCTTGATCCTCTTCCATGGCATCTATCCTCTTCAAATCAGCATCTATCTCTTCCTCCGTTGCTAGCCCAAAGAGGTCAACATTGTTATTTGTCATTGATCTCGGTGCCGGATGAGACACCCGGCTCTCCCCGACTGACTCTTGCGAAGACATCTTGCTCTAATCTGTAGCAGCAACAGCTCGAAACACAAACAAAGGATAATTGCATGATACGAGAGTCAAAACCCCCAGGAGATTATATAATGAATTTTTACCGACCAAAATACGTATTGTGCAAGAAAACGGAGTCCGGAAAGCGCACGAGGTGCCCACGAGGTAGGGGGCGCGCCCAGTAGGGTAGGGCACGCCCTCCACCCTCGTGGAGGCCTTGTGTCCTTCCCACACTGCTTCTTATTTTTCTATTTTTCTAAATATTCCTAAACGGAGAAATATTGCCTTAAAAACTGTTTTGGAGTCGGTTTACTTACCGTACCACATACCTATTCCTTTTCGGAGTCTGAAATGTTCCGAAAAGTGTCCCTTATGTATTCCTCCGAGGTTATGGTTTCAATAACATTGGTTTCAACATTTATGGGATTACCTGAGATATAATGTTTGATTCTTTGACCGTTCACCACCTTCGGATTTGTGCCTTCGAAGTTGTTGATTTTTACAGCACCGGAACGATAAACCTCCTCGATAACGTAAGGACCTTCCCATTTAGAGAAAAGTTTTCCTGCAAAAAATCTTAAACGAGAGTTGTATAGCAATACATAATCACCTACATTAAACTCACGCTTTTGTATCCTTTTATCATGCCATCTTTTAACTTTTTCTTTAAACAACTTGGCATTTTCGTAGGCTTGGGTTCTCCATTCATCGAGTGAGCTAATATCAAATAACCTCTTCTCACCGGCAAGTTTAAAATCATAATTGAGCTCTTTAATATCACAATATGCCTTGTGTTCTAGTTCAAGAGGTAAGTGACATGCTTTTCCACAAACCATTTTATACGGAGACATACCCATATGATTTTTATATGCAGTTCTATAGGCCCATAATGCATCATCAAGTTTCTTGGACCAATTCTTTCTAGACCTATTGATAGTCTTTTGCAAAATTAATTTGAGCTCTCTATTACTAAATTCTACTTGACCACTAGACTGAGGGTGATAACGGGATGCAATTCTATGATTAACATCATACTTAGCAAGCATTTTACAGAAAGCACCATGAATAAAATGTGAACCACCATCAGTCATTAAATATCTAGGGACTCCAAATCTTGGAAAAATAACTTCTTTAAGCATTTTAATAGAAGTGTTATGATCAACACTACTAGTTGGAATAGCTTCTACCCACTTAGTAACGTAATCAACATCAACTAAAATATGTGTATATCCATTAGAGGCAGGAAAAGGTCCATATAGTCAAACCCCAAACATCAAATGGTTCAATAACGAGTGAATAGTTCATAGGCATTTCTTGACGTCTACTAATATTACCAATTCTTTGACATTCATCACAAGATAAGAAAAATTACGGACATCTTTGAAGAGAGTAGGCCAATAAAAACCAGATTGCAATACCTTATGTGCAGTTCTATCTCCAGCATGGTATCCTCCATAAGCTTCGGAGTGACACTTGCGTAGGATTTGTTCCTGTTCATGCTCAGGTATAGAACGTCTAATAACACCATCTATGTACTCCTTCTTTATAAAGATGTGGGTCATCCCAAAAGTAATGCCTCAAATCATAGAAGAACTTTTTCTTTTGCTGGTATGTGAAACTAGGTGGTATAAACTTATCAACAATGTAATTAGCATAATCAGCATACCATGGAGCAGTATAAGAAGCATTTATGACGTTTAATTGCTCATCAGGAAAGCTATCATCAATAGGTAGTGGGTCATCAAGCACATTTTCTAACCTAGACAAGTTGTCTGCAACGGGGTTCTCAGCTCCCTTTCTATCAACAATATCTAAGTCAAATTCTTGTGGCAAGAGAACCCATCTAATAAGTCTAGGTTTAGCATCTTTCTTTTCCATAAGATATTTTATAGCAGCATGATCAGTGTGAATAGTTACTTTAGAATCAACAATATAAGGTCTGAACTTATCACAAGCAAATACAACTGCTAAGAATTCTTTTTCAGTAGTAGCATAATTTCTTTGAGCATTGTCTAGGGTTTTACTAGCATATTGAATAACGTTTAATTTCTTATCAACTCTTTGCCCTAGAACAGCACCTACAGCATAATCACTAGCATCACACATAATTTCAAAGGGTAAATTCCAATCAGGTGGCTGAACAATAGGTGCAGAGATCAATGCTTTCTTAAGTATTTCAAATGCTTCTACACAATCATCATCAAAGACAAATGGTATATCTTTTTGTAATAAATTAGTCAGAGGCCGAGAAATTTTTGAGAAGTCCTTAAATAACCTCCTATAAAATCCAGCGTGACCAAGGAAACTTCTTATACCTTTGATGTCCTTGGGGCATGGCATCTTTTCAATAGCATCAACCTTGGCTTTATCAACTTCAATACCTCTTTCAGAAACTTTATGCCCCAAGACAATACCTTCGTTAACCAAAAAGTGGCACTTTTCCCAATTCAAGACAAGATTAGTTTCTTCACATCTCTGCAAAACTCGATCAAGGTTGCTTAAGCAATCATCAAAAGAAGATTCATAGATGGAGAAATCGTCCATGAAAACCTCACAAATCTTTTCACAAAAGTCAGAGAATATAGCCATCATGCATCTTTGAAAGGTAGCAGGTGCATTACAAAAACCAAAAGGCATATGTCTATAAGCAAAAGTACCAAAAGGGTAAGTAAAAGTAGTCTTTGATTGATCCTTGGCTGACACAGGTATTTGAGAGAAACCAGAATAACCATCTAGAAAGCGAAAATGTGTATGTTTGGATAATCTTTCTAGCATTTGATCGATAAAAGGTAAGGGGTAATGATCCCTTTTAGTGGCCTTATTTAATTTGTGGAAATCAATTACCATCCTATAACCTGTAATAATTCTTTGAGGAATCAATTCATCTTTATCATTAGGAACGACAGTAATACCTCCCTTCTTAGGGACACAATGGACATGACTTACCCACTGACTATCAGCAACGGGATAGATTATACCTGCCTCAAGGAGCTTTAGTATTTCCTTTCTTACCACTTCTTTCATTTTAGGATTCATCCATCATTGATGATCATGAACTGGTTTAGCATCTTCTTCCAAATTTATTTTATGTTGACATAGATTGGCACTAATGCCCTTAAGATCATCAAGATTATACCCAATAGCAGCACGGTGCTTCTTCAGAGTTTTCAATAATCTCTCTTCTTCATGCTTTGAAAGGTTAGCACTAATAATAACAGGATATATCTTTTTCTCATCAAGATAAGCATATTTAAGAGTATCAGGCAATGGTTTTTGATCAAACACAGGATCACCCTTGGGTGGAGGAGGATCCCCTAGGATTTCAACAGGCAAATTGTGTTTCAGAATAGGTTCATGTTTAAAGAATACTTCATCTATTTCCCTTCTTTCATTCATAAACATATCATTTTCATGGTCTAGCAAATATTGTTCTAAAGGATCACTAGGAGCTACAGCAATAGAAGCAAGACCAATAATTTCATCCTTACTAGGTAATTCTTCTTCACGGTGTTGTCTACTAAATTTAGAGAAATTAAATTCATGAGACATATCATCTAACCCGATAGTAACAACATCCTTTTTGCAATCTATCTTAGCATTAACAATGTTTAAGAAGGGTCTACCAAATATAATGGGACAAAAGCTATCTTGTGGGGAACCAAGAACAAGAAAATCAGTAGGATATTTAGTTTTCCCACACAAGACTTCAACATCTCTAACAATTCCCATTGGTGAAATAGTATCTACATTGGCAAGTTTAATTATGACATCAATATATTCTATCTCAGTACGTGCAATATCATGCATAATTTCTTTGTATAAGTCATAAGGTATTGCACTAGCACTAGCACCCATATCACATAAGCCATGATAACAATGATCTCCTATTTTAACAGAAATAACAGGCATGCCTACCACAGGTCTATTTTTATCTTTAGCACAAGGTTTAGCAATTCTAGCAGTCTCATGAAGGAAATGAATAACATGCCCATCAATATTATCAGACAACAGATCTTTAACAATAGCAATATTAGGTTCAACTTTAATTTGCTCAGAAGATGTATAAGGTTTAATATTGCTTTTACGAACCACAGTTGAAGCTTTAGCATGATCCTTTATCCTAACAGGGAAAGGTGGTTTCTCAACATAAGCAGTAGGAACAATAGGATCATTATAAGTGATAGTCTTTTCTTCAACTTTAATAGGTGCAGCTACTTTTACTTCTATGGGAGGATGATATTTAAACCACTTCTCCTTGGGGAGATCAACATAAGTATCAAAAGATTCACAGAAAGAAGCTACTATCTCATAGTCAAGTCCATATTTAGTGCTAAATTTACGGAAAACATCGGTATCCATAAAAGATTTAACACAATCAAACTTAGGTGTCATACCTGACTCCTTACCTTCATCGAGGTCCCAATCTTCAGAGTTGCGTTTAATTATTTCCAATAAATCCCATTTGAATTCAATAGTGTTCATCATAAAAGAGCCAGCACAAGAAGTATCGAGCATGGTGCGATTGTTATCAGAAAGCTCAGCATATAAATTTTGAATAATCATCTCTCTTGAGAGCTCATGATTGCGGCATGAATATAACATTGATTTAAGCCTCGCCCAAGCTTGAGAGATGCTTTCTCCTTCGCGAGGCCAAAAATTATATATATAATTGCGATCATGATGAAGAAGATGCATAGGATAAAACTTCTGATGAAATTCCAATTTCAATCGTTTGTAGTTCCATGACCCATATCATCACATAGCCTATACCATGTCAATGCATCTTCCTTCAAAGATAAGGGGAAGACCTTCTTCTTAATAACATCTCCGGGTACACCTGCAAGCTTAAATAATCCACAAACTTAATCCACATATATTAGGTGCTCATCAGGATGCATTGTTCCGTCTCCTGTAAAAGGATTAGCTAGCAGTTTTTCTATCATACCCGAAGGAATTTCAAAGCAGACATTTTCAATTTCAGTAGGTTCAGTAGGTTGAGGAGCAACTCTTTGCTCTACTGGTCGGGGTGAAGATACCCCGAACAAGCCCCTCAGAGGATTACTTTTCATAGTAACAAGTGACAGTAAATTTCAGCAACTATATAAATTTTCCTTACCAAATTCCACCTACCAAAGGCGCTTCACTCCCCGGAAACGGCGCCAGAAAAGTGTCTTGATGACCCACAAGTATAGGGGATCTATCGTAGTCCTTTGTATAAGTAAGAGTGTCGAGCCCAACGAGGAGCAGAAGGAAATGATATGCGGTTTCCAGCAAGGTATTCTCTGCAAGTACTGAAATAAGTGGTAACAGATAGTTTTGTGATGGGATAATTTGTAACGAGCAACAAGTAACAAAAGTAAATAAAGTGCAGCAAGGTGGCCCAATCCTTTTTGTATCAAAGGACAAGCCTGGACAAACTCTTATATAGAGAAAAGCGCTCCCGAGGACACATGGGAATATCATCAAGCTAGTTTTCATCACGTTCATATGATTCGCGTTTGGTACTTTGACAATTTGGTATGTGGGTGGACCGGTGCTTGGGTATTGTCCTTACTTGGACAAGCATCCAACTTATGATTAACCTCTATTGCAAGCATCCGCAACTACAACAAAAGTATTAAGGTAAACCTAACCATAGCACGAAACATATGGATCCAAATCAACCCCTTACGAAGCAATGCATAAACTAGGGTTTAAGCTTCTGTTACTCTAGAAACCCATCATCTACTTATTTCTTCCCAATGCCTTCCTCTAGGCCCAAATAATGGTGAAGTGTCATGTAGTCGACGTTCACATAACACCACTAGAGGAGAGACAACATACATCTCATCAAAATATCGAATGAATACCAAATTCACATGACTACTAATAGCAAGACTTCTCCCATGCCCTCAGGAACAAACGTAACTACTCACAAAGCATAATCATGTTCATAATCAGAGGGGTATTAATATGCATATAGGATCTGAACATATGATCTTCCACCAAATAAACCAACTAGCATCAACTACAAGGAGTAATTAACACTACTAGTAACCTACTAGTACCAATCCCGGACTTGGAGACAAGAATTGGATACAAGAGATGAACTAGGGTTTTGAGAGGAGATGGTGCTGATGAAGATGTTTATGGAGATTGCCCTGTCCCGATGAGAGGAGCGTTGGTGATTAGGATGGCGATGATTTCCCCCTCCCGGAGGGAAGTTTCCCCGGCAGAACAGCTCTGCCGGAGCCCTAGATTGGATCCGCTAAGGTTCCGCCTTGTGGCGGCGGAGTTTCGTCCGAGGAGATGGCTTATGATCTTTTTCCTCATCGAAAGACTCCATGTAGCAGAAGATGGCCATCGAAGGTCCACCAGGGGGCCCACGAGGTAGGGGGCATGCCCAAGGGGGTAGGGCGCGCCCCCCACCCTCGCGGGGAGGGTGTGGCCCCCTGGTGAACTTCTTGCGCTCAGTATTTTTTATATATTATGAAAACGTCTTCCATGAAGTTTCAGGACTTCTGGAGCTGTGCAGAATAGGTCTCTAATATTTTCTCCTTTTCCAGCCCAGAATCCCAGCTGCCGGCATTCTCCCTCTTTATGTAAACCTTGTAAAATAAGAGAGAATAAGCATAAGTATTGTGACATAATATATAATAACAGCCCATAATGCAAAAAATATCGATATAAAAGCATGATGCAAAATGGATGTATCACATCCCGGAGCTCTTGCTGAACTTCCTCTACCCTTGATTCATGCTTTGGGCGGGTGGCTCATTCCTCCTCCACCTCCTTCTTGGCTTCGGCCAGTGCGTTCTTGAGGGTCTCCACCTCAGACGCGTCAACTGTAAGCATAATTACAAAACTCAGCAAGATAATAAAATAGCAAGTCATATCATTTCATATGTGAATAGGTATCACATACCTTGCTTCTCCTCCAATTGTTTGTTGGTGCGGATGAGCTCTTCATCGGGCCGCTCCAGCCTCCGCTTTAGTTCGGATACTTCGGCGGTATGGGCGGTTGCCGCTAACTTCGAAGCATGTTTGTTCAAATAGACATGTATGATCATCTCCTGCGAAATATTCGATCCTCTGTTCGGCCTTTCTTCACGAATGCAGAACAGAGTCTCAGGGACTACTAACTATACACATGCATCCTTTTTAGATAAAAAGTACTACATCCCATACCTCAAAGCCTGTTAGAAGGCTGGTGTAGGCTTCGTTCAATCCATTTTTAGCGGACCGAACCCTTTCCACTATCGTACCCATAAGGGTACGATGCTCTTCCACAGGGGAAGCACTCTGAAGCGCTTCCACCAGATTGTCCGGCGCGTCCGGATTGACAGAGGTCGCCGGTGGAGTTGGCGCGCCATCTTCCTTCAAAGGAGGCCACTCACCTGATCCCGGAGCCATGTGGGCCTCTGGAATGACATTCGGTTGGGGGCCAGAGTGGGCTTGGCCCCCGTCGCCAGTCTCCATGGGGGTCGGTTCCCCCATGTTCTCGGCAGCAGAGGTATTACCCTCTGGCGCCACCTTAACGGCTTCTCGCACCTTTCCATGGCCCAGAAGGGTCCCTCAGGACAACTGTGGGTGGGGAGGCCGGCGGAGGCGACTCGCTCTCCATCATGTTCGAGCCCAAAAAATTCCCAGAAGACGATGATCGCCGGGGGAGATCGCGGGCTGGACTACAATACGTGATTCTATTTGTTAGCATCGCAAGGCATCAAGCCAGATATATGCATTATCCTTAAAAACTTACGATTCGGCCGAAGGCTTCGGCCTGGGGTTCCATTCGGGGACGGCTTCGACGTCCGATTTTGAATCGTCTGAAAGGGAGAGTTTCCCTTTCTTGGACGCTTCCGCATCTAGATCCACGGAAACCCCCCTTTTCTTCTTCCCCCCTTAGGAGTAGAATTGTTCTCCTCCCCTTCATCCCCATCTTCATCGTGGGAGGAGAGAGCTTCGGTGTCTTCGGATGTTATGTCCGAAGTACCTTCGCGGTGAAGGCCACTTCGGACCACCTTATCCTTCTTCTTGGCCTTCTTTTTCGGCGTCTGGTACGGCGCCGGAACCAACATCCTCGTTGGAAGAGGAATAGCTGGGTCTTCGGGCAGGGGAGCCAGACACCTGATCCGCTTTGCCTTCTTTGTCCAACCCTAGGGGACAAGGGGAAGATTTAAACTTACTCTTTGGATCCATAAATGAAGGATATGATTAGAAATCTGAAAAACTTACTAGAGTGGCTGGATGAGCGCAGTCGTGGCCGAGGTCTTCGGTCGTTGGTGTCCACGTCTTTTGGGTCTTAAAAAGCAGCTTCCATATATCTTCGTGCCTCGTCCCGAAGAACCGCTGAAAGGCTCGGGGACTTTCCGGATCAAACTCCCACATATGGAGAGTCTGGCGTTGGCAGGGGAGAATCCGGCGAAATAGCATCACCTGGATCACACTGGCAAGGCTGGTGTTCTTCTCCACCATGCTCTTGATGCGTTTTTGCAGCATCATCACCTCGCCGAATGACGCCCAATCTAGGCCCTTCTTCAGCCATGATGTGAGCCGCATTGGTGGACCGGTTTTGAACTCAGGAGTGGCGGCCCAGGTGGCATCACGATGTTCCGTAACATAGAACCACTCAGGTTACCACCCCTTCACGGTCTCTATGAAGGTGACGTTAGGGAGCTTGCTCACCATGGCATCGCCGCACTCCGCGTGTTGACCCTCGACCACCTTCGGCTTCACATTGAAGACCTTGAGCCATAGGCCAAAGTGGAGGGAGGGTGCGGAAGAACACCTCGCACACGATGATGAACGCTGAGATGTTGAGGAATGAATTTGGGGCTAGATCATGGAAATCTAGCCCATAATAGAACATGAGTCCGCGGACAAAAGGGTGAAGAGGAAACCCTAGCACGCGAAGGAAGTGGGGGATGAATACTCCCCTTTCATTGGGCTCTGGTGTGGGAATGAACTACTTTTTGGCAAGGAGACGATGGGCGATTTCCTTGGCTAAATACCCCGCTTCCCGGAGTTCCTTGATGTTCTCCTCTATGACGGAGGAGGCCATCCACTTGCCTTGCGCTCCAGATCTGGGCATCGTCGGATGTTAGTTGGGGATGGAAGGGGTTGAAGTTGGGACACTTGAGCTCAAGGATAGACGGGCTGATGATTGTCGGATTTCGGGTTCCGGCAGACCCTTGAGGTTCGAACGCTGGGGTGCGCACGGAGATTTCGCCTTCTAACTACCTGCACCCCTCCGCCTCGCTAAGATCTAAGCTATGGAAAGAACAGCACGAGAGACACAGGGTTTATACTGGTTCGGGCCACCGTTGTGGTGTAATACCCTACTCCAGTGTGTGGTGTGGTGGATTGCCTCTTGGGCTGATGATGATGAGCAATATAAGGAAGAACAGCCTCGTGAGGGTCTGTTCTTGGCTGTGGGGATGAACTGCTAGGAGGAGTTCAATCACCCTTCTCTCTCCGTGTGATGCTACTTGATCCGATCCCAGCTTGTTTCTGGGTTGGCCAATTCTCGATCTGCCCTACCCTAGGGGTGGCTAGTCCTATTTATAGGCAAAGGCCTTGGGTCTCTTCCCAAATATTGAGCGGGAAGGGCGCCAACAATTGGCCATTTTGGAGGGGAACATCTGGTACACTTATCCTGACTAAAGTTGGTCCTCGCCTGCAAAAGACTCTGGTGGTGACGTTGGCTTGGGCTCCACAATGACTTCCTCCCTGCCGTTGGACTGGTCTTGTTCTTGTTGCACCGAAACGGGTGCCTTTGCTTGATGCTCTCGCCTGCGCTTGCTCCCTTTGCACCAAAGAGGAAAGGAGGACACTGCACGGCTGGCGCCCGCCTGGCGCCTTTGGTCATCATGGCTTGCGTCACGGGCACCTCGTGAGGTACCTCGCCTTGATCTCTCCGCCTCCTCGCGAGCCAGCCTGATGAGGCCGTGCCTGAGGAAGCTCCGTGTTGTCCGCCCCGCGAGACTTGGCCCCTCGCGAGGGTCTTGGGTCTGTGTTGATGAAGATGGGCCGTGATGGGCCCCCCTTTGAGCCACGCCGCAGGCCGCAGGCAGGCAAGTCTGGGGACCCCCGTTCCCAGAACGTCGACAGTAGCCCCCGGGCCCAAGGCGCGCCCGGACTTGGCCGTGCAGGGAGGCGAAAGGGCAAGGGCGAAGCGCTACGGGCCCTAACAGCCTGCGGCCTTAGGCGCCGCGTGGCGGTTGATTGGGCGTGGGCGGCACTGTTCCCCCACGCCCCCTTATTTTGCGCCATGCTAGGCGGACTCGTAGTCGTACACAGCCACTCCCCTTTCTGTTGCTCGAGCGCCCTCTGTCCTTCCTCCTCTCCAACTCCAGCTGCTGTTTTCAACCCAATCTCGAACCTTCCCCCCTTCCTATCGCTATGGCTTCGACGAAGAAGGGAAGAGGGAAGAAACCCATGCCTCCGCCTTGCTCGCCGCCATTGGCGGCCCCCGCCGAGGGCTTGGGCAAGGTCAGCTCGGCTCTGACACTATCTTCAACGAATGCGGGAGGACGACGGCCTGGCCCGCGTCCCACTTCTCCATCGACAGGATAGTCACCAAGGTCCCGTATTTTGCCGACGCCCTGTGGGCGGGTCTGGTTCCCCCCTTTTCTGATTTCTTCAATGCCATGCTTTCCCACTATCAGATCCACATGATGCATCTGGGTCCTGAATCCATCACCCTCCTTTCAGTCTTCGCCTTTGTTTGCGAGGCAATGATGGGCATCTTTCCTTCGGTTGCCTTGCTGCGCCACTTCTTCTCTCTGCGCCTTGTCGACCCTACCCAATGCTGGGCATGCGTAAGCTTCGTTGCCGCGTCTGAGACAGCGTCCTCAGGGATTGACTTCAGGCTCCCTCTGCCCGCGGCTGGGTTCCGCGAGCGGTGGCTGTATGTGGATGCAGGGGTGCCCAGCCCCCTGCTATCGGAGCCAACTTCGCCTGCTGTCCCCAATTCGGGCTGGGGCCAGGAGACACTTGAGAGCCCCCGACTTGTCTTCCTCTGGCACCGCTTCGCGTTCTTGAGGTCGCTTGGCGTGATAGCGCCCAAGGTGGTGAAGGAGTTCCTGCTACGCCGCGTTGCTCCTCTCCAACGCCACTCCCGCCGGATGTGGGCCTTCAGCGGGCGTGATGATCGTATGAGGCTCCAGGAAGAGGACCTGACGCCTGAAGTGCTGAGGACAGCGCTCTTGATCCTGACTGGGGACCCCAACCCTGGCAGCATCCAGCAGGGAGGGGCCTTGATGTACCTCTACCAGAACAAGGGCGATTTTGTGAATCAGATGCCTATCTTTGATGAGTGGGGGAAGGGCCCCGCCGGCCTCCAGGGGCCTCGCGAGAACCCAGTGATGGTGACTGCCCTTCCAGTCGGCCAAGGCGACTCTTCCTCAAGTGGCGGAGCAGGGAGGCATGAGGCGCCAGAGGCCGAGGGGGCTCCCGGCGGGGTGACAGCGCCGGGCGGTGCTCATGAGGGAGCAGCTCTTGGGGCCTGTGCCGCTGAGGCTGAGGGTGGCAAGCAGCTGCCCTCAGCGCCTGCGACTGAGGCCCCTAAAGCTCCAGCCGCTTCTCTTGGCGAGGCGATTGGCAGCGCGCATCAGGCAGGCGCCCCTGACACGGATCTCCTTGACGCTCCGTCTTCGTCGCAGGTTGATCCCTGCGCTCAACTCTTGGGCCGCTTCCGCGTGGACTTTGAGGCCCTCCGGAAGAGAAGGGAGGCCCTGGGTGATGATTACCCTTGTCGCCTGCTGAAGCATAGGAAGTACTTCGCCACTGATGAGTAAGCCTTCTCCTTTCCTAGCTCCCGATCCTTCTGTTGCTTTTACTGATCCTTGCTCCGCAGGCCCCTTCCAGACGAGCTCGCGGAGATGGCTGAGGTGCCATCTCCCTTGGCCTCGCCCCCTCCATCGTCCTCAAGCGCTCCGAGCAGTAGAGCCCTTGCGGTGAGGGCGATTGGAGAGGCGAACCGTCCTGAGGCGCATCGTGGCCCTGCGCTCCTCGCGATCCTCCTTCGCGGGCCTTCTCGTGGCATAGCCAGCCTGCTGTGGGCTTCTCGCCTGGTCGTGGACTGCGATTGGCTGAGGCGCTCCCTGCGCTCTTCATCTGGGGACGGGCTGGCTCCAGGCCGGGCTTCTGGCGTGGCGTGCCCGGCCGTCGCGAGGGTGCCAGCCCCCAGCCCCTGCCCGGAGGGGGAGTGCTGATTCGTGGCCCCCGGCGCTTGCTCGGGGCAGATGATGGTGTGGAAGACATGCTCGAGCGCACCTGGGAGCGTCACGCTCTTCGCCAAGGATTCCTTTGAAGGGCGGCTGACGCGGTGAGCCTGCTTGGTGAGGAGCTTGCTGATGAAGACGCACGCCTTGAGGCCGAGGGCCTGCGCCTGGCTGCAGAGAGGCGCGAGCTGGAGGGCGCCATCGCCCTTGTGCGCCATCAGCGCGATCTTGACGACGCAGAGGCCAAGGCGTCGCTGGTGGCCTCTCGGGAGGCCCGATCTTGGGCCGCTGAGGAGGCCCGGGAAGCTGACCGGCGGCGAGAGGCGGCGGAGGAGCGGGCTCGAGAGCTCCTGGCCTGGTGCCACTCACTGGAGGAGCAAGTGGAGCTGCGCGAGGCAGCCCTCGCGTCAATGAAGGTGGCCTCCGGCGACCCAGCAGAGCTCCAGAAGCGTGAGGAGGCGCTGACGCTGGAAGCCGCCGAACGTACCCGCGAGTACGAGCGTCTGGAGACGAGGGAGCGCTTGGTGACACAGGCAGAGGATGATGTCGCTGCACGGGAAGCCTGTGTCCTGGAAGAGGTCGGACGTCGGGTGGCGATGGCGCGCTCGAACCTCGAGCACGAGTTCGAGGAGAGGCTGGAGTTGATCCGGGCCGAGGCTGAAGGTAGGACTGCTGCCTTAAGGGCCAAGCTGAAGGAAGCGACGCGGCGGGCTGATGCTTTTCGAGCCGCCCTTGAGGTAGCGCAAGGGGAGTCAACCACCTCCCAGGCCGAGGTGCTCCTTCTTCGCCAGCGGGTGGAGGAGGCTGAGGTCGTCTCTCGCCAGAATGCGGACGAGATACGTCAGCGGCGGATCCTGGAGCATGAGCACGACCCCATGCTCACCACGCTCCGGGAGAGAGCCAACACAGCCTTGGGCAACATCTGCGAGGCAGCTGTTGGCGAGCCACACGCAGTCAACTACGCTGACAACCTTCAGTTCTTCACCGACGTGGTGACGCAGCAGGAGGCGCGGTCAGTCAGGGCCGACAGGTTGGTGGAGGAGAGGAGCCGCGCCCTGCTCGGGCACGGATTTTCTCGCGTGATCGTGGCTGCCGACGAGGGCGGTGTGGTGAACGGCCCTGACGCCGCTGGCGGCGACGCAGACAGCGATGGCGAGTTCAGCGACGCCAGCAACGGTTCGGGTGGTGCTCCTGAGAACGCATTGGGGGATTTATCCGACTGATCATGCACCGTTCCTGTTTCCTTACCCTGCATAAATAGAACTCAGGTTTTGGCCTGATGGCTGTGAGAGCATTTTGGAGGGGGAGCCCCTCATGTAAAACTTGCGTTCTTCGTACTAGTAGACGTTACATTGCCCATGCGCCCGCGCCAAGTGGTTGGCTTAAGCGACACGCTGGTCCGCTAGTTTACCTTTGTCCCGTGCGGGCCCTGAGTTAGCCTGTGGGAGGCTGTGGTGTCCCGAGTGTTCCCTGATCGAATCCGTAGGATCTGCAGTAAAAAACCCTCCTGAGAGGACGCGGCGGCGGCAGTCTGGGCTGCGCGCAAGCTAGGCCTGACCCGGCTCGCAAGGGGCTCACGAGGGGAGGTAGCTGAGGCGAAGTGGTAACCAAAACGCGAGAAATTGCTCGAACGAGACTAAGCACCCCTTCCCCGAATGCACGCAAATCTCAAATTCGAATCCAACTTAAATCCAGTGGGGGAAAGTGACAACCAAAGGGAAAAGCAACGAAAGCAGACAAAAGGCCGCGTCCTGCACCTAATCTAGTCTTGGACGTCTTCTCACCAGCGCGGAGCTAAGTGCTGCCACTGGGCGTGGGAGGGAGCCCCAGGGCCTGAGGCCGGCACCCCTGAGACTCCGGGGCGTGTACAGCCCCACTCATTATTACGTGAGAGTGTCAAGGGCGGGGAGCTTCACAGGCACTGGGCCTTCTTCACAGGTACCGGCCTTGCTTCATATCGCCAAACGAGGGCCCCGCCTTGCGCCACACTCTAGTGCCATCAACGACGACCGGAAACCAGGACGCCGCCGATGGGGTAGAGCGGTCGCCAGCGGTTCCCCCGACGACCACGGGTCCTCCGCCAGGGGCAGGCCCTGAGGCACCTCCCCAGCAGAGGGCCTACCTCCTGAGAACACCTTGCTCCGAACGCCACGGTGGTGATGTCGGATCTTGGCCCCTCTCCTGCAGCCCCCTGCGCCCTCCTCCCGAGGGGTAGGAGACTGTGGGAGCGGGGCAGCTGCTCGCTGTGGCAACCTGCACCTCCTGCGATCCATGATTAGCGTATGCCTGCTCCTGAGGAATTAGCGGTACCCGATAATCGTTGCCTCCAGCATGGCCAGTGGGACCGTCCCGGGGCTCCTGGAAGGGCTCAGCTTCTGGCGCCTCGTCCCCCCAGCTTGGGCTGAGGAGTGAGCCTTGTTCGCCCTCGTGAGGGTGTCCTTGGTCCATCATGAGGGGCACGTATTCTTCTGGCGCCATCATCCCGAAGGCCATGCCGTAGTGCTCCGCGTGCCACGCAGCTCTACTTGACGCGCCCACCGTGGGGTGGTAGCGCGGCTGTCCACTGGGGCCGTGGGTCGCGTCGAGTCCTTCTTCTTCGCGGACTGGGAGCGGGGGCAGCGCCGCCGCCGGTCCGGTGCCGACAGCTTCGCGAGCGTTGGAGTAGCCCTGGAGCCCCCGCGCGGGCCGCCCTGGGCCTGAGATGCGAGCTGGGTGCAGAAGGGGTGAGCCCCCGAGGCGGCGAAGCCCAGGAGCTCTGCCACCCGCTCCAGCAGCACGTCGCGGCCGCCCTCTAGCAGCCTGCACTACAGCAGCTCTCGGGCCACCGTGAGCGCGGCCCTCGAGTTCGCCTGCTCCCGGCGGGTGTACGGTGTCGTGGTTGCAGCGTGATTGGAGGCCCTTGCTGCCGACCGCGCCTGCCGCGGTGTGAGAGCTGTCGAAGCCTGTCCGCGTCGCCCGCGGCCCGCAGTGCCCTGCGGACCACGAGCTGCCTGGGGCACGGGGTCGCCCGAGGCGAGCGGCTCTGCGCGGGCGGGCCACGCCGCCCATGGATCTGGGTTGCCCGCCTGGTCGACGGACATGGTGATGACGACGCGACGGGACACGAAGCGGTAGAAGGTGGATTCCGACGCACCCCTACCTGGCGCGCCAAATGTCGGATTTCGGGTTCCGGCAGACCCTTGAGGTTCGAACACAGGGGTGCGCGCGGAGATTTCGCCTTCTACCTACCTGCACCCCTCCGCCTCGCTAAGATCTAAGCTATGGAAAGAACAGCACGAGAGACACATGGTTTATACTGGTTCGGGCCACCGTTGTGGTGTAATACCCTACTCCAGTGTGTGGTGTGGTGGATTGCCTGTTGGGCTAATGATGATGAGCAATACAAGGAAGAACAGCCTCGCGAGGGTCTGTTCTTGGCTGTGGGGATGAACTCCTAGGAGGAGTTCAATCACCCTTCTCTCTCTCCGTGTGATGCTACTCGATCCGATCCCAGCTTGTTTCTGGGTTGGCCGATTCTCGATCTGCTCTACCCTGGGGTTGGCTAGTCCTATTTATAGGCAAAGGCCCTGGGCCTCTTGCCAAATATTGAGCGGGAAGGGCGCCAACAATTGGCCATTTTGGAGGGGAACATCTGGTACACTTATCTTGACTAAAGTTGGTCCTCGCCTGCCAAAGACTCTGGTGGTGACGCTGGATTGGGCTCCACAATGACTTCCTCCCTGCCGTTGGACTGGTCTTGGTCTCGTTGCATCAAAACGGGTGCCTTTGCTTGATGCTCTCGCCTGCGCTTGCTCCCTTTGCACCAAAGAGGAAAGGAGGACACTGCGCGGCTGGCGCCCGCCTGGCGCCTTTGGTCGTCATGGCTTGCGTCACGGGCACCTCGTGAGGTACCCCTCCTTGATCTCTCAGCCTCCTCGCGAGCCAGCCTGATGAGGTCGTGCCTGAGGAAGCTCCGTGTCGTCCGCCCCGCGAGGCTTGGCCCCTCGCGAGGGTCTTGGGTCTGTGTTGATGAAGATGGGCCGTGCTGGGCCCCCCTTTGAGCCACGCTGCAGGCAGGCAAGTCTGGGGACCCCCGTTCCCAGAACGCCAACAATGATGAAGAAGGCGGGTCTTTATCTTCTTATAAAGGCAGTGAATGTCGAACATCCCCCCACGAGCCTTAAAACTCGCCTATTCCCCAGGAGTCGTGCGAGTGGCACTGTTGGATTACCCAAATCCGTATTGATAAGAATCCCGCAATAAGGGGACACGATCTCTACTTTGACAAGACGTGTCAATGAATACTGCGTCTCGAAACGCGAGGCGGGAGGCTGAAAAACAGTTCAAAATAATAATAAGGCCGGAACACAATACCTTGCCGAAAAAGTTGTCAGAAGACATAACCTATTTTTGTTTAAGTATTTTGCCCTCGCGGTTCAGGGTTGTAACTATTGTATAGACCCGGATATAGTTCTTTTGATGCCGAAGACAATCTGCGCGACGGACACATCGTCATTGAAGCCTAGTTCAGGGGCTACTGAGGGAGTCCTGGATAAGGGGGTCCTCGGGCGTCCGGGCTATGTGACGTCGGCCGGACTGGTGGGCCATGAAGATACAAGATGGAAGGTTTCCCCCCGTGTCCGGATGGGACTCTCCTTGGCATGGAAGGCAAGCTTGGCGTTCAGATATGAAGATTCCTTTCTGTGTAAACCGACTCTATACGGTCCTAGTCCCCTCCGGTGTCTATATAAACCAGAGGGTTTAGTCCGTAGAGGCAATCATAATCATACATGCTAGACATCTAGGGTAAAGCCATTACGATCTCGAGGTAGATCAACTCTTGTAACCCCTATACTCATCAAAGTCAATCAAGGAGGAAGTAGGGTATTACCTCCATTAAGAGGGCCCAAACCTGGGTAAACATCGTGCCCCTGCCTCCTGTTACCTTCGATCCTTAGACGCACAGTTCGGGACCGCCTACCCGAGAACTGCCGGTTTTGACACCAACACTAGGCAATTCTTTTTCATGAAGATTTCTACCAAACTTGGAAAAATTAAACTCATGGGACTCATTACCAAAACTAACACCTATAGTTTGTTTCTCACAATCTATTCTAGCATTAACGGTGTTCAGGAAAGGTCTACCAAAGTTAATGGGACAAAAGTCATCTTGTGGGGAACCAAGAACAAGAAAATCAGTAGGGTATTTTATTTTCCCACACAAGACTTCAACATCTCTAACAATCCCAATCGGTGATATAGTGTCTCTATTAGCAAGTTTAATAGTAACATCTATTTCTTCTATCTTTGCGGGTGCTATGTCATTCTAAATTTCTTGATATAAGGTGTAAGGAATAGCACTCACACTAGCACCTATGTCACATAAACCAAGATAACAGTGATCTCCTATTTTAACTGAGATGACGGGCAGGCCAACAACAGGTCTATGTTTATCTTGTTTATCAAGTTTGGCAATTCTAGCAGCTTCTTCGTAGAAGTAAATAACATGCTCAGCCATATCTTCTTCTAAGAGATCTTTAACCATAGCAATACTAGGTTCTACTTTAATTTGTTCATCATGTTTAGGTGTTCTAATATAGCTTTTGTAAACAACAGTTGAAACTTTAGCATGTTCCTTTATCCTAACAAGGAAAGGTGGTTTCTCTATATAAGCAGAACGAATAAGTAGATAAACATTATAAAGTATAGTTTCTTCTTTAACTAGTACCGGTACTTTGGTTTCTTCTTTAACAGGTGGGTGATATTTAAACCACTTCTCTTTAGGGAGTTCAACATGAGTAGCAAATGATTCACAAAAGGAGTCTACTATCTCAGAGTCAAGTCCATATTTAGTGCTAAACTTTTGAAAAGCATCGGTATCCATAAAAGATTTAATACAATCATACTTAAGTTTAATACCTGACTCTTTAGCTTCGTTATGTTCCCAACCTTCAGAGTTGCATTTAATTCTTTCCAAAAGATACCACCGAAATTCAATAGTCTTCTTCATAAAAGTACCAGCACAAGAAGTATCAAGCACGGTTTGATCATTACGAGAAAGCCGAGCATAAAAGTTCTGGATAATAATTTCTCCAGAGAGCTCATGATTGGGGCATGAATATAACATCGACTTAAGCCTCCCCCAAGCTAGAGCGATAAATTCTCCTCCACGAGGCCAAAAATTATATATATAATCCCAATCACGATGAACTAGATGCACAGGATAATTTTTTTGGTGGAACTCCAATTTCAAATGATTCCAATTCCAAGATCCAATATCATCGCATAGCCTATACCATGCCAATGCTTTTCCCTTCAGAGTTAAACGGAAAACCTTTTTCATAACTTCATCCATGGGTAGACCTGGAAGCTCAAACAATCCACAAATTTGTTCTACATATATCAAGTGCATATCAAGATGTTCGGTTCCATCTCCTGCATAAGGATTAGCTAGAAATTGTTCTATCATACCTGAAGGAATTTCATATTCAATATTTTCAGTAGGTGAAGTAGGTTGAGGGGTAATTAATTGTGGTTTCGGACGAGGTGAAGATACCCCGAACAAACCCCTCCAAGTATTTTTTTTTCCATAGTAACAAGTGACAATAAATTTCAGCATACTATATAAATGTTTCCTTACCAAAGGCGCTTCACTCCCTGCAACGACGCCATAAAATAGCCTTGATGAACCACAAGTATAGGGTATCAATTGTAGCTCTTTCCGATAAGTAAGAGTTTCGAACCCAATGAGGAGCAGAAGGAAATGACAAGTAGTTTTCAGCAAGGTGATGTCTGCAAGTGCTGAAATTGTAAGTAGCAGAGTAGTTTGATAGCAAGATAACTTGTAACAAGCAAGTAATGATAGTAGTAACAAAAGTGCAGCAAGGTATCCCAATCCTTTTGAGGCAACGGACATGCCAAAACAGTCTATTATAATAAACAAAGTGTTCTTGAGGGTACACGGGAATTTCATCTAGTCACTTTCATCATGTTGGTTTAATTCGTGTTCGGTACTTTGATAATTTGATATGTGGGTGGACCAGTGCTTAGGTGTTGTTCTTACTTGAACAAACCTCCTACTTATGATTAACCCTCCCGCAAGCATCCGCAACTACGAGAAAAGTATTGAGAATAAATTCTAACCATAGCATTAAACTTTTGGATCCAATTGATCCCTTACGAAATAGCACATAAACCGGGGTTTAAGCTTCTGTCACTCTCGCAACCCATCATCTAATTGCTACTCCACAATGCATTACCTTAGGCCCAAACATGGTGAGGTGTCATGTAGTTGACGTTCACATGACACCACTAAGGGAATGGAAACATACATACTATCAAAATATAAAACACATATCAAGTTCACATAATTACTTGCAACATGATTTCTCACGTGACCTCAAGAACAAAAGTAACTACTCACAAATAATAATCATGCTCAAGATTAGAGGAGTATTAAATAGCATAATGGATCTGAACATATAATCTTCCACCAAATAAACCATATAGTAATCAACTACAAAATGTAACCAACACTACTAGTCACCCACAAGTACCAATATATAGTTCCGGTAACAAGATTGGACACAAGAGATGAACTAGGGTTTGAGAGGAGATGGTGTTGTTGAAGATGTTGATGGATATTGCCCTCCCCAAGATGGGAGAGTTGTTGGTGATGATGAGGACGATGATTTCTCCCTGCAGGAGGGAAGTTCCCCCGACGGAATCGCTCTGCCGAAGGGCAAAAGTGCTTCTGCACAAGTTCCGCCTGGAGGCAACGGCGCTTCATCCCTAAAGTCATCTCCTTATTTTTTTTCTAGGTCAAAATGACTTATATACCATAAGATGGGCACCGGACGTGGGCCGAGGAGAGCACAACCCACCAGGGCGCGCCTGGGCTCCCTGGCACGCCCAGGTGGGTTGTGCCCACCTGGTGGGGCCCTCTGGTACTTATTGGCTCCAATAATTCATAAATATTCCATAAAAAGTCTGCGTGAACTTTTAGCTTGTTTGGAGTTGTGCAGAATAGGTAGCCTGACGTAGCTTATCCAAGTCCAGATTTCCAGCTGCCGGAATTCTCCCTCTTGGTGTGTACCTTGCAAATTAAGAGAGGAAAGGCATTAGAATTACTCCAAAAAGCATTATTATGGATAAAAACATCATAAATAACAGTAAGAAAACATGATGCAAAATGGACGTATCAGGCTTCTCTCTTGAAAGAACACATACAGTGGGTTAAAAAATTACTGTTGAGCAATTGATAGAAAAGCGCATAGTTATGACCAAGGTAGTCAGAATCCCGACTCGACTGCTAGAATCCTACGACTTCACGACCCTATGGAAGCATGTCGATCCGAATCCCACTATGAATCCAGACTAGGTAGAGTCCATGTTGAGTCACGATCCAAATCATAAAATCATGTACAATCCCGACTATGCTATGGACCATGTCCGATTCTACTAATTTATCTAAGTCGGTTGTTTAGTTGTAGAAGAATAGTTCCATCATCCAAACCCATTTTCATATACCTCATGGACCTTTATTCCCCTCCCAAGCGCAAACGCTCAGCCGCCGACACTATTGATCTAGCTCTCAAAAACCCTAGATCAAAATTGAGGATCAGCCTTGTCGACAGATGGAATTGGTGTGAAAAGGAGGATGCTTCAAGACTGATTGGAGAAGGATAGCAAGACCTTTCAAGGTTTAGCACTGCAAGTAAGATAGACAAGTGATCGACTATTCACGGACTCTAAAAAGAACCTAAGTAAATTTCCTGCATCGAAGGCTTAAATGTTCTATATATTTCCCTCTCATATATGTTCCATACATGGGAGCTAGATGGTAGGTTAGCCATAAAAAAGTGGAATACAACTGGCATTGATGTGTACGTTCTTTGCTCCATATTTAGTGTCAAAACTCTATAGAACCTATATAAATTTCTTGTGTGCATACAAAATATCCTATTTGAGTAAATCTAGTAGAATCCTCGGTTCCATGACTCGATCTTATGACTCGATTCTGTCTAAGGAAAATCGATCCAACTCCGAATCCCGACTCTGACTACCTTGGTTATGACGGTATCTAACACAATGATCATGAATATAGGCATCACGTCCGTGACAAGTAGACCGACTCCTGCCTGCATCTACTACTATTACTCCACACATCGACCGCTATCCATCATGCATCTAGTGCATTAAGTTAACAAGAACGGAGTAACGCCTTAAGCAAGATGACATGATGTAGAGGGATAGATCCAATAAATATGGTAAAACCTCCATATTTTTATCCTTAATGGTAAAAATACAAATACATGCCTCGCTACCCCTTCTGTCACTGGATGAGGACATCGCAAGATTGAACCCAAAACAAAGCACCTTCCCCATTGCAAGATAGATCAATCTAGTTGGCCAAAGCAAATCAATAGATCAGAGAGAAATACAAAGCTATCTTAATTATGCATAAAAGAGTTGAGGGAAGACTCAAATAGTATTCACAGATAATCTGATCATAAATCCACAAATCATCAGATCTCAACAAATGCACCGCAAAAGAAGATTACATCGAATAGAACTCCAAGAACATCGAGGAGAGCATTGTATTGAAGATCAAAGAGAGAGAAGAATCCATCTAGCTACTAGATATGGACCCATAGGTCTCTGGTAAACTACTCACACATCATTGGAAGGGCAGCAAGGTTGGTGTAGTGGCCCTCCGTGATTGATTCCCCCTCCGGCGGAGTGTCGGAAAAGGCCCCAAGATGGGATCTCACGAGAATGGAAGCTTGCGGCGGCGGAAAAGTATTTTTGGTGTGCCCTCCTGTATAAGGGGAATATTTGGGCATTTATGGAGCTCGGATTAGGGTTGGAGGAGTCCCAGGGGGCTCACAAGCTCATAGGGTGCCCCTAGGGCATGCCTGGTGAGCTTGTCGCTCACCCGTGGCTCTTTTGGCCTTCTCCTAAAGCTTCGTGGGTGTCTTCTTGTCCAAGAAAAATCGTTAAAAAGTTCCGTTCAGTTTGGACTCCATTTGGTATTGATTTTCTGTAGAAGACAAAAACAAGGAAAAAATAGCAACTGACATTGGGCACTAGGTTAATAGCTTAGTCCCAAAAAATGATATAAAATAGCATAATAATGCATATAAAACATCCAAGATGGATAATATAATAGCATGGAACAATAAAAAATTATAGATAGATTAGACGTATCAGTGGCTGACTTGTGGGCCTACTAAGTTGACGCGTATGTAGGGCTTTGTCAACTTAGTCAACAAATGATTCTAACAGCTGGACCGTCGGATGTTAATCCAACAGCCGTGCTGCTACTTCAACCTCTGATCTTCTTGCTCCAGCCACCCAAACCAGTGCCTGTGGGCCCGCCTGCTCCTGCCTCCCGTGGGCGGCAGTGCAGCCTCGTAGGCCTCACCGCCCCACCCTAACCCCACCGCTGGCCAGGCCTTCCCTCTAATCACCCAGACCCCTGTTATTTTCTGGCAAAGTCAGCCTCACCCCGCAACCGACCAGTCAGCCCTCATACTCCCCTCCGCGTGGGCATCCACTCTGTGGCTTCGACGGCTCAGGGTCATTCCCTTCCCGGGCCTCGCCGTCGTCCATCGCGTTGGTCCTCTCGGCGTGGTCAACATGGTCAACAAACAACAGCCATCAGAAGAGGGATGTAAGTGGAGAGGCTGATAGCAGGGACCCAAGCAAATAAGTGCCTCCTTATTACGCGAAAAAATGATTTCTCATGCTAACGGCTGGGACCGGCCGACTATATCTTCACACAGAAGGAAGTGCCTCCTTTTTATGCAAAAAAAAACTATTCATCCCGATGACAGCTGGGACCCGACATATTTGGTGGTTAACTTGTGGGCCTACTAAGCTTACGCGTACGCACGACTTTTTCAACTTAGTCCACAAATGATTATGGGAGCTGGATCATTGGATGTTAATCCCACAGTCGTGCTGCTTCTTCAACCTCTAATCTTGCTCATGTCTATCCTAGGCGGAGTGCTGCCGCGTAGGCCTCCCGACCCGCCCTACTCCCATCGCTGGCCTGGCCATCCCTCTACTGACCCACACCTCCTGTTATTCTCCGACGACGGCAGACAAACCAGTAAATCCTCATACTCCTCTCCGTGTGGGAAACAACTTCTGAGTCTTCCTCGGCTCCTTGTCATTCCCTTCCTAGGCCTCCTCATCATCCACTATCTTGGTGCTCTCGGCGCATCATGGTCAACGTGGTCAACGAATGGCATCCATCGGAAGAGGACTGTACGTGGAGAGGCTGACAACTGGGCCCACGGCCGCACGCAAGGAAGCGCCTCATTATTAAGCGCAAAATAATGATTCCTCCACCTGACAGTGGGGACCCACTGGAAGGTCCTCTATATTTCGTGAAAAAACGTTTCCTGTGACAGTTGGGACCCACTAGCTACATCTTCGCATAGAAGGAATTGCCTCCTTAGCCCCTGACAGCTGGGACCGACCATGTCGAAGCATACGTAGTGTTATCCTGGTCGCAAATGTGTACGTACGTAGCGGTCGATCGGTCTCTCTGCAGCGATGAATCGTGGCAGAGTAAGGAGCGACACATGTCATAGTAGAACTGCCGTCACTTAGTTGCATCTATATATATCGTGTACATGTACGTACAACCACACTGCAAGAAAGTAAATACAGCTACATACGCACATGTGAGCGGGGTCTCGAACTCGTACAACGATGATGTCCTATTCATCGGCAACCAACCGTCTGGGTCGGAACAAAGGAAACAATGTTGTGTTCATCGGGAGGCAACCGACTGAGTCGGAATACGTCCTGTTCATTGGGAGCCAACCGGCTTGGATGGAACAGCCGAAACGAGTCTGGTGTACCGCAAAAATAGAGGAAACGACCTTCTGCTCAGCCGCATACGGTTGAAATGGGGTACTGTTCATCAGGAAGGGTCTGGCGTACTACAAAGCGGAGGAAACGGAATGTTGTTCGAGTGCCTACGGTCAAAACGGGGTCCTGTTGATCGGGAGGGGTGTGGCGTACCGCAAAACAGAGGAAACGAGCTTCAGTTTGAGCGTTTGCGGTTGAAATGGGGTCATGTTCATCGACAGGGGTGTGGCATACCGCAAAACGGGACTCCACGGGCTACTGTTCATACACCATCTACTGCCTCGCTCCAGCCTCCACGGGCTATTGTTCATCCACCATCAACTTCCTCCAGCCTCCACCTGCTACAGTTCATCCATCGCGTCTTCCTCCTGCCTCCACCTGCTACTATTCATCCACGGGGTTACTGTTCATCTGGCCTCCACCGGCTACTATTCAACCAGCCCTCCAAGGGGTCATGTTCCTCCACCGCCAATCGGCTCGGGTGTGTAGCGGCCTCCTCGGGCTCCTGTTCATCCAGCGGCAATTGCCTACTACCGTGGGCTCCCGTTCATCCAACACCCACTGGGAACTGTTCATCCAACCCCCAACAATGGTCACTGTTCATCAAGAGGCAGGTTTGATCGACTTCATTTAGCAGCAGTAGTGAAGGAATCGCTCAAGATCAGTTAGCAATGAAGGAATCGCTCGATTTCAGTTAGCAGACAAGGGATCGATCTCTCCGGTTCAGTAATGTAGCTAGTGCAATTGCTCGGGTTCAGTAAGCGAACACCTCGCTCGTGTTCAGTTAGAGCCCAACGCCTCGCACACATGCGCGCGTACCTATACGAGAGAAACACACAAACCTCTGTGCATCACTCGGCCTAGACCACCCACCGTAACCGGGAAATCCCCGAAATTTTCCTCGCCCTCGCTTCAACCACGGTATTTTCCGTCATGGACAGCCCAAAGAATGTCATGCACGTGCGTCCCCAGCCTGCCCAGGACGAAAAGCCCATTTTCTGTCATGATTTTTTCTCATAGAAGTAGAAGGCCACCACATCTATGATGATATGTGTTTTGTCACAATTATCATCATAGAAGTGTCATAACCATGACAGAAAAAAAAATTTGGGCCAAATTGTCACAGATGTGTCTTTTTTGTAGTTCTACCCACCGTCGACCACCCAGTGGAGCTCTCTACCTTCGTTAGTCCATGCCATGGACCTCTTCCCCTCTGTCCAGACACCATCGCGCCCTAATCTCCCACTGTGATCATACCCCTGAGCTAGCTAACACAGTCGACACCCCCACCCGGCCTCGATTTGATCCTTCGCTGATAACCCACAAGTATAGGGGATCAATTGTAGCCTCTTTTGACCCCTCCCAGAGGTGGAAATAATTGTCATCATCATCACCAACAACTCTCCCATATTGGGGAGGGCAATCTCCATCAATATCTTCAACAACACCATCTCCTCTCAAACCCTAGTTCATCTCTTGTGTTCAATCTTGTTACCGGAACTATAGATTGGTACTTGTGGGTGACTAGTAGTGTTGGTTACATCTTGTAGTTGATTACTATATGGTTTATTTGGTGGAAGATTATATGTTTAGATCCATTATGCTATTTAATACCCCTCTGATCTTGAGCATGATTATTATTTGTGATTAGTTACTTTTGTTCTTGAGGTCACGGGAGAAATCATCTTGCAAGTAATCATGTGAACTTGATATGTGTTCGATATTTTGATAGTATGTATGTTGTCATTCCCTTAGTGGTGTCATGTGAACATCGACTACATGAAACTTCACCATGTTTGGGCCTAAGGGAATGCATTGTGGAGTAGCAATTAGATGGTGGGTTGCGAGAGTGATAGAAGCTTAAACCCCAGTTTATGTGCTATTTTGTAAGGGACCGATTTGATCCAAAAGTTTAATGCTATGGTTAGAATTTATTCTTAATACTTTTCTCATAGTTGCAGATGCTTGCGGGAGGGTTAATCATAAGTAAGAACAGAACCTAAGCACCGGTCAACCCACATACCAAATTATCAAAGTAGCGAACACAAATCGAACCAACATGATGTAAGTGACTAGATGAAATTCCCGTGTACCCTCAAGAATGCTTTGCTTATTATAAGATACCGTTTTGTCCTATCCTTTGCCTCAAAAGGATTGGGATACCTTGCTCCATACTTGTTACTACTATCGTCACTTGCCCTTTACAAGTTACCTTGCTATCAAACTACTCGCTACTTACAATTTCTGCACTTGCAGACAATACCTTACTAAAAACTACTTGTCATTTCCTTCTGCTCCTCGTTGGGTTCAAAACTCTTACTTATTGAAAAAAGCTACAATTGATCCCCTATACTTGTGGGTCATCAGATGAGATCAAGCTTATCGAACCTGTAGGAGAACCACACAATACTATGTAAACGGTACCTTCACACAAAGAACAAATACTTGCAACCCGACGTGTAAGAGGGGTTGTCAATCCCTCCTGGGTAAAAGATGGATAATTTTGTAGTAGACTGGATAAATAGATCTTGCGGAAATGTGAGATAAAATAAATAACAAAAAATGGCAGCAAGGTATTTTTGGGTTTTTGGAATAATAGATCTAAAAATAAAAGCAAATAAAATAGATCTCAAAGCAAATATGATAAAGAATAGACCCGGGGGCCGTAGATTTCACTAGTGGCTTCTCTCAAGAAAATAGCATACAGCGGGTAAACAAATTACTGTTGGGCAATTGATAGAACTTCAAATAATTATGACGATATCCAGGCAATGATCATTATATAGGCATCACGTCCAAGGTTAGTAGACCGACTCCTGCCTGCATCTACTACTATTACTCCACACATCGACCGCTATCCAGCATGCATCTAGTGTATTAAGTTCATGGAGGAACGGAGTAATGCAATAAGAATGATGACATGATGTAGACAAGATCTTTTCATGTACGAATAGACCCCATCTTGTTATCCTTAATAGCAACGATACATACGTGTCATGTCCCCTTCTGTCACTGGGATTGAGCACCGTAAGATCGAACCCATCAGAAAGCACCTCTTCCTATGGCAAGAAAAATCGATTTAGTCGGTGTCGGTGTCAAAACCGGCGGATCTCGGGTAGGGGGTCCCGAACTGTGCGTCTAGGCCGGATGGTAACAGGAGGCAGGGGACACGATGTTTTACCCAGGTTCGGGCCCTCTTGGTGGAGGTAAAACCCTACGTCCAGCTTGATTAATATTGATGATATGAGTAGTACAAGAGTAGATCTACCACGAGATCAGAGATGCTAAACCCTAGAAGCTAGCCTATGGTATGATTGTATGTTATGATTGTTGTCCTACGGACTAAAACCCTTCGGTTTATATAGACACCGGAGAGGGTTAGGGTTACACAAGGTCGGTTACAAAGGAGGAGATATCCATATCCGTATTTCCTAGCTTGCCTTCCATGCCAAGTAGAGTCCCATCCGAACACGAGACAAAGTCTTCAATCTTGTATCTTCATAGTCTAACAGTTCGGCCAATGGAGATAGTCCGGCTGTCCGGAGACCCCCTAATCTAGGACTCCGTCAGTAGCCCCTGAACCAGGCTTCAATGACGATGAGTCCGGCGCGTAGTATTGTCTTCGGCATTGCAAGGCGGGTTCCTTCTTCGAATACACCGAAGAAGAATTTGAATACGAGGATAGTGTCCGACCCTGCAAAATAAGTTCCACATTCCATCGTAGAGAGAATAATATTTTCGCAGATCTAATTTGCTGGCTTGTTTTGGCAGCATGACGTTATGTCACGGCCCGGCAATTATTCGAACCGTTTCTTTTAACCAGCCCCGCGCATAATGCGAGGCAGTTTTTCGACACATCTTGTCAAAGCAGAGATCGTGTCCCCTTATTACGGGATTCTCATTAATACGGGTGTGGGTAACCCAACCGCGCCATCAATTGCGGCGCTTGGGGGATAAGCGAGTTTTACCAGGCAAGTGGGGACGCTTAGTTTCGTCCGCCCATATAAAGGGATAAGGATTCACCTTTCTATCCACGCCTTCTTCCTCCCTTATCCATCCGTTTTCGCACACTCGAGCTCTAGCGCCCAAGTCCGCACTTCCCACCTCGACCTTCTCCAATCATGTCCAGAGCGGGAGGCAAGTGGATGGTATCCTCCGTCACGGAGGGAGACATCAAGAAACTGAGGAGAGCCGGATACCTACCCGACGACATCGCACACCGGCTCCCAGATGAGGGGCAGCTCATCCCCACCCCCAGGCCCCATGAGAGGGTAGTATTCCTCACCCATTTCCTCCGCGGTCTGGGGTTCCCTCTCCATCCCTTCGTCCGGGGGCTCATGTTTTATTATGGCCTGGATTTCCACGATCTGGCCCCGAACTTCATCCTCAACATCTCGGCGTTTATTGTCGTGTGCGAGGCCTTCCTCCGCATCAAGCCCCACTTCAGCTTATGGTTGAAGACCTTCAATGTCAAGCCAAATGTGGTGGCGGCCGCCAGGCGGAGTACGGAGGCGCCATGGTGGGCAAGATGCCCAACATAACATGGCTCGAGGGCTCCTTTGTGGAAACCATAAAGGGGTGGCAATCGGGGTGGTTCTATATCACCGAGCCGCGCGACCCCGCATGGGTAGCGGCCCCCGAGTTCCGATCTGGCATCCCCATGTGGCTCACCTCCTGGAAAGAGAAGGGCATGTCCTGGGGTAATTCAAAAGAGCTGACCGGACTCCAAACATGTATTCAAAACATGGTGGACAAGAAGCTCAAGCTTGTCAATGTAGTCCAAGTTATGCTCATCCGCCGGATACTCCTGTGCCAACAACGGGAGTTCAACTTGTGGGAGTTCAATCCGGCGCAGCACCAAACTCTGAACAGGCTCTTCGACACGACTCATGAAGACGCCTGGAGGGTGTTGTTCAAAAGTGCTGAGGTCCCTCCCCTTATTACTGAGGACCGCGGATTCAGCGCGAAGCGCCTAGCCAGTGCGGTAAGCTATTTTACCTTTCACAGGATAATTATTTTTTATATAGATTGGCTCTATGCAGGATCTAAACTCCCGTACCTTTGACAGGACTGGCAGAAGATGGCCGGACAGATCGACTGTCCGGCTCCTTTGCCCGAAGGCCCCACAGACGCTCTTCTGGCGAAGATGCTGACTCCGGCCCCTTATAAGGTGCCGGAGAAGACCAAGAAGGCCAAGGGAACCCGAAAGAGTTCCCGATGCCAGGCGTCGTCGGACTCACCGTCCGATGACTCTGCGGTGCACTCTTCCCCTGAAGACGAGGAAGAGGAAGAAGAAGATGCTCCCCCACTGACTGGGGGAGACAAGAAAAGGAAGGCCGCCCCAACCGGGGAGGCCGGAGGGTCCAAGAAGGGAAGGACTCTCCTTCCGGACAACTCCACCGCCGCCGATGAAGGCGAAGACGAGTGGTTGCCCAGGGCCAAGCCCCCGAGGAGATCGTAAGTATTCGGATACCAGAGTAACTCCTAGGATTCCTTTGTCGCACTGCTTTCCCTAACACCGAACGCAATTATGCAGGCCGCCACGAGCCAGTATCGATGTATCACCGGACGGCTCCTTGGGCTTGTCGGACATGGATAGCAATCCAGTACCGACCGCCACCTCCCCTCATCCTGCCGACGATGCCAAGGTGTTGTCTCAAGAGGCACCGGATCGAGGGGAGATAGTCCCGAAGGCGCCTCAAGGCGACCTTACGGACTCCGGGAGCCGAGGGGATGGGGCCCCCGAGAGCTCCGAGTTCGGCCCTCAGCCGAACACCGTGCCAGACCCTCCAGCGGTTCCGGGCTCGGGCAGGCGGTCTCCTTCTAAGAGGGGCAAGACGCCTGTGCCGGTGACCTCTGTCCATCCAGAGGCACCGGACAATCTGCTGGAAGCGCTTCGCAGCGCTTCCATCGACGAGGAGCACCGCACTATCATGAGTGCGGTGATCCAGAAGGTTCGGTCCGCCAAGAGCGGATTGACTGAAGCCTGTGCCAGCCTTCTAACAGGCTTTGAGGTAAGTGTTTTAAAATGTACTAGAAATATTACCGCATAGACAGTAGCCCCTGATTCTTTGTTCGGTGTTCACAAAGAAAAGCCGAACAGAGGATCAAATAATATCGCAGGAGTCTAATATAAGTATGTCAATATGCATATGCAGGCTTCGCTGCTGGCGTCCGCCGCACTAACTGCGGAGGTTGCCGTACTGAAGCAGGACCTCGAGGGGTCCAAGAAAGAGCTCGGCCTTGCCAAGAGGCAGCTCGAGGAGAACAAGGGTAAGTAATACCCCCTCTATAGATATGAATATATAAAATGGGACGCGATTGCAAAATGACAGGATCATTGTATGTTTGCCAGGGGCCATGACCGAGGTGGCGACCCTGAAGCAAGGAGCGCACCGAGCGAGAGAAGCACGAGGCTCGGGTGGATGAGGTGCAGCAAGAGCTCCAGGCTCTTGTGGCGAAGCACGAGGCGTTGGAGCTTGACTCCAAGACGCGGGCGTTTGAGCTTGCCGCAGCATTCGAGAGTGTAAAAAGTGCCAAGGCCGAAGCCCAAAAGGCCCTCCAAGAGATCCACACAATGAAGAAGATAGCGGCGGGCAAGGCTTTTCTATATGCAAAGCAAGCATGTAAAAGTAAATTACCGATTACTTACCCAGATCCGGAGCTCTTCAGGAGCATTCGCATATTTTCCCCGCAGTGTGTCCGATGCCGCACAATTTTACCAGGCCGAGGACGGAAGCTCGACGGAGAAGTTGTTCTGGTCTCAGTATGCTGAGGTTGAACATCCGGTGCCAATGAGCGACCAGCTGAAGCAGATGGTCGAGCTACATAAGGCGGCCGATCAGGCCATGAAGAACTTTATAGTCTGGTTGTGGCCTGGCGACGCCCTTCCGAACAGCTTTTTCGGCCTGGTGAGGCAGCTCGTGGATGCCTACCCGCGGCTGGAGGTCATCAAGCGATCTGTCTGCATTGAAGGTGCACGCCGGGCTTTTGCCCGTGTGAAATTGCAGTGGGTCAAGCTAGACGACGTGAAGCTGATCAAGGAGGGGCCGCCAGAGGGCAAGGAGCACCACCACCCCAAGATGTACTACGAGGGTGTTCTGCCGGGCGCCCGTCTCATCGCGGACGAGTGTTCGAAAGATGTAATATTTGAATGAGACTTGCTCGTTTTATCCTATATGTATGAAAACTTGTTTCATATGCGCTATGCAACGCTTGTTGGAATTTAAAATATTACCTTCTGTTTGGCTGTTTATCCAATCTGAGAGATGGCTAATCCTCGGCTTCTACCCCCATGCCACGAGTACTGGGGTGTTCGAGATAAACCTGAGCACTCTTGTTCCCATGTTTGGGTCCTTCGAGGGAGGTGCTCAGCACAACGAACAAGGAAACCGGACTAATAATGCTTTATCACTCTCACTTAGCCATAGAATTCTATAATTTTAAATTTCGGCGAAGCCCCTGGTATTCGGAAGGCCGAATTCGGGGCGCGATACACGCCTGTAAGCCGGACAGGGCCGGCCCCTCGCCCTAAGCGGCATAAGTCTTTAGGGACTCGAAAAACCTCGCCGAACAGCGACCAGTCTCTCGCCTTATCATGACAGACAGTTTTAGCTTTCTCTACTGAGGTGCTCAGCCCGGCAGAACCGGGGCACAATCGCTGTAGTTCTCCTAGCACTACCTTAGCTGATAGAGCGGAACGTAAGGTACCAAAACATAGGAGCCGGGCAAACCCAACATTTGACCAAAGACATGATTCGGAGCTGATGCATATAATGCTATAAGTTCGGGGTGCCGCACTTGTGAAAGTGTTCGGACTTTTCACACCGCATTGTGGGGTACGTAAGCCCCTGGTGTATTGGCCGTACCAGAGTGTACGGTTGCAAGGCATCATTAATGAACACATCGATATATATATATATATATATATATATAACAAGAATGCAATAATAGTTGTAATGTCATGCATTGTTTATTGAAAAATTGCGTTACAGCAGAGTGATACAGATAGTGCGATAAGAAAATAGTAGGACTATGTCCCTTCCAAGGGCAAGCTGAGGAATGATATGAAATCGAATATTTCGCTCGTTACTGTAATCAACCTGGGAATTCTGTGGTATGACGTAGCTGTTTGCCTCCTTGGTTGCTGCATCATGTGTTCGGCAATAGTGATGCCGAACAGTGTTTCCAGAGATTAAGGTCCTAAAAGAAAAAGAAAAATAACAAACCGGAAGCCCCTAGTGTGGTTTAAGCCGCATTTTGGGGAGTGCCGCAGTTGTGCCCCCCTCCCCTCCGGTGCCCATGGTATTTTTTAATGCGTAATTATGTACGCGCGGCACGAATATCGCCGTTGGGCTGGGATTGGGGTGGCCGCCGTATTGCTACGCGAGCTCAGATCGCGCCAGGCGGTCTATTTGCCGATGGCCCCGAGCGCGCTTGAAGGTGTCCGGGCTATGAAGCGCCGAACTGGTTGATTGCCTTGAGAGGCTGCTTTGCGCTTCTGCTGCGAGGGCCGCAGTGTGCTCCTCAGTTCGAAGAGAGCGCTCTGTGTTTCCATTGACTGTAATAACTCCGCGAGGTCCTGACATCCTGAGCTTGAGGTATGCATGATGCGGTACCGCATTGAATCTAGCGAATGTGGTTCGCCCGACCAGAGCGTGATAACCACTGCGGAACGGGACTATATCGAAGATTAACTCTTCGCTTCGGAAATTATCTGGGGATCTGAAGACCACTTCTAGTGTAATTGAGCCTGTGCAACGGGCCTCTACACCTGGAATGATGCCCTTAAAGGTCGTTTTCGTGGGTTTGATCCTTGAGGGGTCTATACCCATTTTGCGCACTGTGTCCTGATAAAGCAGGTTCAGGCTGCTGCCGCCGTCCATAAGGACTCGGGTGAGGTGAAATCCGTTGATGATTGGGTCTAGGACCAGTGCGGCGAATCCGCCATGACGGATACTAGTGGGGTGGTCCCTGCGATCGAAGGTGATCGGACAGGAGGACCAAGGGTTGAACTTTGGGGCGACTGGCTCCAACGCATATACGTCCCTGAGTGCACGCTTCCGCTCCCTCTTGGGGATGTGGGTTGCGTATATCATGTTCACCGTCCGCACTTGCGGGGGAAACCTCTTCTGTCCTCCAGTGTGCGGCTGCCGGGGCTCCTCCTCGTCATCGCTATGCGGCCCCTTGTCCTTGTTTTCAGCAATTAACTTGCCGGCCTGCTTGAACACCCAACAATCCCTGTTGGTGTGATTGGCTGGCTTGTCTGGGGTGCCGTGTATTTGACACGAGCGATCGAGTATACAGTCCAAGCTGGACGGACCCGGCGTATTTTGTTTGAATGGCTTTTTCCGCTGACCGGGTTTAGAGCCTTTGAATCCGGTGTTGACTGCCGTATCCTCAGTATTTTCGCTGTTAATGCGGCGCTTATGCTTGTTGCGACGTGACCTGCTATTGCTGTCCTTGGTATCTAAGGTACCATGGTTCTTTGATATGTTATTACTGCGAGCCAGCCAGCTGTCTTCTCCCGCACAAAAGTGGGTCATGAGCGTCGTGAGAGCTTCCATAGATTTTGGCTTTTCCTGACCAAGGTGCCGGGCTAGCCACTCGTCTCGGATGTTGTGCTTGAAAGCCGCTAAGGCCTCCGCATCCGGACAGTCGACGGTTTGATTTTTCTTTGTAAGGAACCAAGTCCAAAATTGCCTGGCCGACTCTTCTGGCTACTGAATTATGTGGCTTAAATCATCGGCGTCTGGTGGTCGCACATAAGTGCCCTGAAAGTTGTCGAGGAATGCGGCTTCCAGATCTTCCCAATAGCTAATGGAGTCCGCTGGCAAGTTGTTAAGCCAATGCCGCGCTGGTCCTTTGAGCTTTAGTGGGAGGTATTTGATGGCGTGTAAGTCATGCCGCGGGCCATGTGGATGTGGAGGAGGAAATCCTCAATCCATACTGCGGGATCTGTTGTGCCGTCGTATGATTCAATATTTACAGGTTTGAAACCTTCTGGGAATTGATGTTCCATTACTTTGTCTGTGAAGCATAAGGGGTGTGTGGCGCCTCTGTATTGGGCTATATCACGACGCAGCTCGAATGGGTCTTTCCCGCTGTGTTCGGCCCGGCCGAATTTGCTTTTACTGTATCCGGCGTGACGTTTATCGTCTCGCAGAGTGGTGCGCCGTCGTGATCCATAGATCGATCTTGCATGCTTTGCTTTGTCCTCCAGTATGTCTCGCAGGTCTGGCGTATCTCCCCATGCCTTTTTATTTGAATGGCGTCGGGGTGGAGGCTGAGCTTTTGGCTGGAATGCCTCTCTATCGCGGCCACGAGGTGGCCGATCAGCCGTATCATACGCTTCTTCCTCCAGTCGGGGTAGTAACCTGCACTTTGGGTAATTCTTGGAGGGGCGCTCGAGTTTATATTCCTCGGCCGTGAGGACTTTAGTCCATCTGTCAGCTAGCAGATCTTGATCAGCTTGAAGCTGCTACTGCTTTTTCTTCAGGCTATTTGCCATGGCCATAAGCCGGCGCTTGAAGCGCTCTTGTTCGACGGGATCCTCTGGTACGGCGAATTCACCGTCGCCAAGGCTCGCCTCGTCTTCGGAGGGGGGCATGTAATTGTCATCCTCCTCCTCCACATCTGCCGCTCTCTCAGGAGAGCTGGCTCCTCCATCCTCCTGCTCTAAATCATGCTGGAGGGGATTGTTGTTGTCTTCGGCACTATCCGGAGTGTTATTATCTCCTGTGCCGGTATCACCACTTTTGCTTTGGCGGGACTTAGAGCGGCGACGCTGACGTCGGCGCTTGGGTTGTTTCTTGGAGGGGTCATCCTCCGCTATCTCGTCGCCATTGCCTTCTTTGGGTGTATCCACCATGTATATGTCATATGATGAGGTGGCTTTCCAGTGCCCTATAGGCGCTGGTTCATGTTCGTCTCCTACATCATCGTCCATACCGTCGATGTCTTCGAAGTTGAAGTCGAGCATGTTGGTTAAATCATCGACAGTGGCTACGAAGTGGGTGGTGCGTGGGCGTCGAATTTCTTCATCGCCCGCATCCCAATCCTGTTGGCCATAATCCGGCCAGGGCTCTCCTGACAAAGAGAGAGACCTTAGTGAATTCAGAATGTCGTCGAAGGGCGAGTGCTAAAAGATATCCGCGGCGGTGAATTCCATGATCGGCGCCCAATCGGATTCGATTGGCAGGGGCGCGGGCGGTTCGGAGTCAGAAAAAGAGTCCGGCACCTTGGAGTCACGGGCTGTGCAGAGGGTTAGGCTAGTGTTTGGCTCGATCGCCGTCGAGACTACAGCCCCTAAGGCGGTGTCTAGCCACCCGTCCTCGATTGGCGCAGTTTGCTCCGACCTAAGGGTCGGAGCTGATGCTGGCGCGGCCTCTGGGGTACTGTTCCGCGGCAGAGCTAGGTCATACCCATCGCGACATTGCGGCGCGCCCGGCTGTGGCTCGAATCCGTCGAAGATCAAGTCTCCGCGGATGTCGGCCGTGTAGTTCAAACTTCCAAATCTGACCTGATGGCCAGGGGCGTAGCTTTCAATCTGCTCCAGATGGCCAAGCGAATTAGCCCTCAGTGCAAAGCCGCCGAATACGAAGATCTGTCCGGGGAGAAAAGTCTCACCCTAGACCACATCGCTATCGATGATAGTAGGAGCCATCAAGCCTAACGGCGACGACACAGAGGAACTCTCAATGAAAGCACCAATGTCGGTGTCAAAACCGGCGGATCTCGGGTAGGGGGTCCCAAACTGTGTGTCTAGGCCGGATGGTAACAGGAGGCAGGGGACACGATGTTTTACCCAGGTTCGGGCCCTCTTGATGGAGGTAAAACCCTATGTCCTGCTTGATTAATATTGATGATATGAGTAGTACAAGAGTAGATCTACCACAAGATCAGAGAGGCTAAACCCTAGAAGCTAGCCTATGGTATGATTGTATGTTATGATTGTTGTCCTACGGACTAAAACCCTTCGGTTTATATAGACACCGGAGAGGGTTAGGGTTACACAAGGTCGGTTACAAAGGAGGAGATATTTATATCCGTATTGCCTAGCTTGCCTTCCACGCCAAGTAGAGTCCCATCCGAACACGAGACAAAGTCTTCAATCTTGTATCTTCATCGTCTAACAGTCCGGCCAATGGAGATAGTCCGGCTGTCCGGAGACCCCCTAATCTAGGACTCCCTCAGTCGGCCTAACTATACCAAAGATTCGATGAATAACAACGAGGCTATAAGCAATCATGCATATAAGAGATCAAAACTCAAATAACTTTCATGGATAAAATAGATTTGATCATAAACTCAAATTTCATCGGATTCGAACAAACACACCGCAAAAAGAGTTACATCAAATAGATATCCAAGAGACCATTGTATTGAGAATCAAAAGAGAGAGAGGAAGCCATCTATCTACTAACTATGGAGTCGTAGGTCTACAATTAACTACTCTTGTATCATCGGAGAGGCACCAATGAGGATGATGAACCCCTCTGTGATGGTGTCTAGATTGGATCTGGTGGTTCTGGAACTTTTTGCAGCTGGAATTGTGTTTTGTCGACTCCCCTAGGGATTTTGGATTTTTAGTGTATTTATAGAGGAAAGAGGTGGTGCAGGAGGCCACCGAGGTGGGTTGTGCCCCCGTCGGGACACCCCTCCGGTACTTCTTCGGCCCAAGTTGTTCCTTCTGGTCCATAAAAAATCTCCAAAAAGTTTCGCTGCGTTTGGACTCCGTTTGGTATTGATTTCCTACGAAGTAAAAAAACAAGGAAAAAACAGGAACTGGCACAGGGCCCTATGTCAATAGGTTAGTTCCAAAAAATGATACAAAGTTGTTATAAAATGATTGTAAAACATCCAAGAATGATAATATAACAGCATGGAAAAAGAAGAATTATAGATACGTTCGAGACGTATCAGCATCCCCAAGCTTAATTCCTTCTCCTCCTCAAGTAGGTAAATGAAAAAAAAAACGGAATTTTTGATGTGGAATGCTGCCTAACATGTTCATCACATATTCTTCTCTTTTGTAGCATGGACATTTGGACTTTTATATGATTCAAAGTAATAGTCTAGTTTTGACATGAAGATTTGAATACTCAAGCATATCAACAAGCAACCATGTCTGTCAAAATATCAACACTAAAGCAAGTTATCCCTAGACCATTATGCTCAATCATTGATCCATTCATGAAACACACTCACATACTAGCTATACCCAATGCTCAAGTACAATCATAGTGCCCCTTAGTTGGTACTTTATAAGAGAAGATGGGGAATCAAATAATAATAAATTTTGCATAAAATAAATAGAAAGGCCCTTCGCAGAGAGGAGTAGAGATTTGTAGAGGTGCTAGAGCTCAAAGCGGAAAAAATAGAGATAAAACATTTTGGGTGGCTTGCTTTTCCTGTCAACCAAAACGATCGAGTAGTTCCCAATACTTTCAATGCTAGATATATCATAGGCGGTTCCCAAACAGAAAATAAAGTTATTCATTTTTCCACCATACTTTCACATTCGACGGCTAGCCGTGTCCACGGGTGCCGTCCATACCAACACTTTCCAAGGAATTTATTATTTGACAACATAAAGTAAATTAATTTTTTATTCGGGATAGGGCTTCCCTATTACCATTGCCGTACTCTCGTGCAATGGCAAGTGAATAAACACTCTTCTTGAGAATAACACATCTAGCATGGAAAAATATCAACCACCCCCTACCGTTTCATGAGCAGTACGAGCAAACAAAAAGGAAAATTATTTTGAAAATTAGAGATGGCACATACAAATTTTCTTAGGACGGCACGGAAATACCGCATATAGGTAGGTATGGTGGACTCATATGGCAAAACTGGGTTTAAGAATTTTGGATGCACAAGTAGTAATCCCACTTAGTGCAACATTGTCGCCATTGGCGAGAGAGGAATCCACTACCGGCGCAGCAGTTCTCTTTCACCCAGCAGCGGTGCGGGAGGGCCTCCGACCCCTTCTTCCTTGTTGTCATACATAGCGTGGGCAGATCGGCCTCCGGCCGCCCACCGAGCCACACCCCGAGAACCTTAAGGTATAATTTACTTATGCCACATGCATTGCTCTAGCTGCATGTGGGATTTTTCCGCTTCTGCACTTGAATCTAAGTGTTGGATCAAACAGGAAAGTAGTGGGGAAAATTGTATAGCAAGAATCTAGGACGTGGTTCAAAGAGGAAAGGAAGGGGGAAAGTTGTATAGCATGAATCTAGGACCTGGTTCAATGAGGAAAGGAAGGGGGAAAGTAGTACAGACTGGCTATCCAACACCTACGTTGGTCAAAAAGGGAAACAAAGACAAGCACAGTACGCACATCTGTAATGAACTGATCTTTTTGTTTTGGGGGACAAGGCTGTAGAGTTTGAGTAGGACTAGATTTGCTGCCCTGACATAGGGAACAGTGTCTAAAGATAACAAAACTGGGACCAGCACAAATATGCTCCTTGGTTGCTTGTTCTTTGTTGCAAAAGACTGTGCATCACCCCTTTAAACATGGGTAGATGCACATGGTGTTGGTGCGTCCATCGTCCCATGCAACTCTTTAGCTGTTGTTAATCTAAGGCCCTGTTTGGTTAAAAAGCGCTAGGACTTTTTTTAGTCCCAACTAAAAAGTCTGTAGTCCCGACCTGCTTGGCTCCAGGGACTAAACATGGACTAGAGGATATTAAATGACATGCTAAAATACCATGTTACCCCTAGTAATGAATTAATAGAGATAAGGTGCGATGCGGGGCAGGGGCAACTGTTGGAAAAAAGTCCCCAAAAGACTCTCCCTCAGGGTCTTCTTTCTTTAGTCCCAAATGCCCACTTTTAGTCCCTAAAAGTCCCTCCTGTTTGGTATAGATGGGACAAAAAGGGACTTTTTTTAGTCCCTACACCAAAAAGTCCATGTAAACAAACACCCTCTCATAATGTCACTGGAAAATTGAAGCAATGCCACCGTTAAAAGCAAATTACATGTTTAACGAATTTTATTGTTAATATGAATCAATGCCACCGTTTGAGAAATGCTACTATATTGCTTTCTTTCCTATTTAGATAGTTAGATGCTTCTTTTTGTTGGCTTATGTGCCATCTACCATTATTGACCACTAGTTGTTTCCTTTGCACCTCTGTGTAAACAGGTTTATCTACTTCACCTCGTTGCTATTGTGACCTTTTGTTGCACTGCACAAAACACTTTTGTTTTAAGAGTGTTTTGTGCAGTTCAACCAAAATGTCACACTGACAACATTGCTTGATTGCTTGATCTTAGTGGAACCGCACAAGAGGAGATCTGACTTCCTATCCATGTAGGACAATTTGTTTCAGATCTTCTTCTTGTGAGTTATTTGAATTCCACGTCATGAGAGGTCAGTACTAGCCTTCTTTCACTTGATTGTGCAGTGTTCTTTCATATGTTGTGCTACTTATACGGTAATGTTGCTTGATTTTAGTGAACTGCACAAATGGAGACAAGACTTCCAATCTGTATGTGCACCGTAATATCCCATTGAGGTAAGATAAGGATATTTCACAACTATTGGCCTGTATTTTGCCACTTTCATCAGAAAATTAATGTCATTGGTTAGTGATATACTTGTGCTCCCTAATTGACATGCCAAATCTTACATTGAAGGAGAAGCTTGTCTGTTATTGAACCAAGTGATGAAGGGGAAGAACAAGCGGAAGAAAAACAAAAATCAACTCCTGGTGCTGTAATGAAGCACTGGAACTGTGATGACACAAGTAATGATATAGTTTTGCATATTAATTTATTGCTATGGACGGAACGAGCAATTTTTTTGCCACTGATGCGATGCCACTCTTAATGTAATATGTAATTATCTCTACTTGTGCAAACAAGGATCTTCTTTGAAGATAACATATATTTTAGTGGAACTGCACAAGAAGATGTTGGAAACATTAAACTAATTGAGGAGTATAGAGTAAGCATGACAACCACAATAGTAACAACAGATGGTTCCGGAGAAGTGTTTGATCTGTATTCTCTACATAATAAGCCTCCTAACAAAGGTTGGTACTCGCCCATGGATTTCATCCATATGATTGAGCTTTGTCATCTCTATTGGTGTTGTGCTACTATTTAGATACTGTCATGAGAAAGTGGTATTGTCCTTGAGAAGTGCTTCATCTGTGTTGTTTTAAATAGTTCCTTTCCTTTTTTTGAGGAAACAGGGATGCTAGAATTTAGTTGTGCTCTTGTCTTTGCACAACAGGATCATCCAACTCTGAAGAAGAATATGGAGTATGTGAAGTGCCTAGTTCCGATTATGCCAGGATAAAGAAGCCAAGCCTCTCTTCTTAAGAAGGGAGCAGTTAAAGGATGGTTACATTATTGCCCACAAGAACAAACTAAATTCAGTTCAGAAGGACTCACGGATCTCCATCTTTGTTGCTGTGATGGCCAATACAATGTTGTGTTAGGATTCCTTCCAGTGAGTTCCACTTTTTTATATGTGTGCTCTCCATGGATCATGTAGGTTGCCTGTTTAAACTGTAAATTCATAGTATAGTTTGATCTCAATGGGAAACTAATCACTTTTTTGTATTTGTGCAAACAGGGGTGCTCAGCTTGATTCCAATGGAAACTGCACAAAATGTTCATGAATACATCTAAAATCATTCATTTCCACCACAAGAAAGGAGGTGCCGATATGTTCAAGGCATTGCAACATATAAAGGCGAAATCATACAAGCTACGCGCGAATTTGGTTGATTTTGGTGCAACTGCACAAAAAGAACAGCTGGTTTATTTAGCACGAGGTGCCATGTCAATGTCCGAACCGATGGCAAACCCTGCCTATTCCACAATCATAGGCATTTGATATTTTGCAATGGGAAAACCTTGTCAAAGTTTGCTCATTGATATACGCAAAACAACACGCATTTGACATTTTGGAATGGGACAACCTTGTCAAAATTTTCTCATTGAGGCAAGCAGACATGCGTTCGATATTTTTGAATGGGACACCCTTTGCTATCAGCAGCATCGACCGATTTTTCTTTATTCTTTAGTTGTGAAGTAAATATTGCCTCTGACATGTGAATCACTGAGAAGCATAATCATCGATTGTTTTGAATGTTCTCTATGAATTGCCAGGCCTGTGTGTTTGATTGCAATGTACAGGAACGCTAAAACGCTGCTCAAACTCTTTGTACTCCCTCTGTTCCTTTTTACTTTGCATATTAGATTTCTTTCAAGTCACCTGATTTTACATTGTGAATCTTCATACTATTTCTATAAGATTGGTCAAAGTAGAGATACTTTGACTTCAGAAAAACTTATATGCAGACTAAAAAGGACCGGAGGGAGTACATGTGAAACTGCTGCAAACGAGGTGATCACCCTGGGAATAATGCTAGTACATATTATTTTGCATGTTCATCCAATGCCAATGATACAAGAATTCGAACTAATCGAACTAAATTCATTCATACGGTCGGATTTCATATAAGCATGTTGGATTTCATTACATTCCATACATTCTTCAACTAAAAAGGGGTGCGCTGGAGGTATAATTAATTAACCGAAGCTACCCACCCGTGTCCGGCTGAGCCGAACAGAAGCTTCTTCTCCGGCGGTCTGAGCTTCAGTGACTTAACTCTAGGTGCAGTTGCGTAACTGACATGTGGCCCAGATGCCTATTGGGCCCACGTGTCAGTGACCCAACTGCACCTGCAATTAAGTAACTAAAGTAGCGTCCTTCTCCAACACAGCTCTCCGACTCCACGTCGCCGCCAAGAAGCTAATCGGCCATCAATGGTCAACCCGCGTAGCTTGGCTTCCACCAGAGGGTAGCAGCAGTGGCCTTACTTGGACCCAAGCGGCGGTGACCTACCGTGTTCTACTCTTCCACGTTTTCTGTGTGGCGCATCCTTGTTGCCAGTGGGGCGGGGCCTTGACAAAGCCAGCGATGTCCTCTGTCTCGTTGCCGACGGGGCGGCGCCTCGGCGGAGCGGGGGAAATCCTTCCCCTTGTTGCCAACAAGGCGGGGCCTCAGCTGAGCCGGCGATGTCCTCTACCTCGTTGTTGGCGGGGTGGGGCCTCGTCGGAGTAGGGCCTCACTGAAGCCGGCGAAGACCTTCGCCTCGATGTTGGCGGGGCGGGACCTCAGTAGAGCCGGCTATGTCAACTGCCTCGCTGTTGGCGCGGCAGGGCCTCACCGGAGCAGGGCCTCGCCAAAGCCGGCGAAATCCTCTGCCTTGGTGCCGGCGGGGTGGGGCATCAGCGGAACCGGCGGTGTCCTCTGCCTCATTGTTGGCGCGGCGGGTGTGACGCCCCAAGACCGACGCTCTAGTAGACTTCCATATTTGTGTGACCTCCATGTGTTTCTTTTGTGCTTGCTCTATTTATTTTTGCATTGCATCATGTCATCATGCCATCATGTCATTTAATTTTGTAAAACTCAACTAAACAAATTGCATAGGTCGTTGATCTATTTAAATCGAGAGAAGTCACATGGTGACTTCTATTTATAATATATCTTCTCAATATTTAGGGAGCTATATTAAAGTATTACATTAGCTTGGAATTAACCGCAACAAACTTGCATTATAAATCCCGCTCGTTTCTAAACTATTTTTTTGCATCCATGATCTTTCTTCGTATGGCCCCTTTCAAGTTGTGGCACTTTGGCAATATGCCGAGTGGATACTTGTTAATTTTCAGCTCACTTAGAAAATATTTGAACCCTCAAATATTTTCTTTTCTCTTCCTCTCCATCATTTTCTTTTCTGAGCAGTGGAGACACGTTCAACAATCTCCAACTGGGCTGGCCTCTTCCTTCATCCTCCCGGGCCCACTTCTTTTGCTAAAGCCTAAGGCCCAGCCAAGGCCCATCTCTAACCCTAAACCTCACCCGAACTATCCCCTCGCATCTCCCCTCACTCCCTTGTTCCTCCTAGCGTCGTCACGCGTAGAGGATGGAACCAATGCCCGATCCTCCCTCCTCTCAATCTTTCCCTCTCCCTCGCTCTGGTCGCCACCCACAGAGAAAGAGAGAGGAGCTCCCCTCGCTCGTCCTCCACACCCCTGCCTTGCCCCGCCATGGACACTCGCAAGACTTTGCTGCTGCCTCCCCTCCTCCGGACATGGCGCCCGCGCCGGCGACCCAACATGCCCTGCACCATCTCGTCTCCCTCTCCTCCCTCGCGCCTCTACCATCGCCAAGACTCCAGCGCCACCGAGCCTCCCTGCCTCCTAGACAAGTCCGGCCGGCCACAGTTGTCGTCGCCCGTGAGCTCGTCTGACCCGTGCGGCCATGACGCCGCCGACCTCCATGGCTTGCCTGCACCTCGTCTCGACCTCCTCTACCTCCTCCTTGTCGCTTTACATCCGCCGCTAGGCACCACAGGACCAGGCCGCCGCCGCTGGTGTCGGTGGGAACGACACCTATGGGACCGCTGGGATCCCTTCTACGGTCGGCGGGCGCGGGGTCGTGAGGAGAGAAGGTTTAGGAGCTAGCACACAGATCGTTTACCCAGGTTCGGGCCACGAGGATGCATAAAACCCTAGTCCTGCTTTGGTGGATGTATTGAGTGTTCTTAAGCTTCTTCAACTAGCTACCGTGGCTGTGTCGTTCCAAAAAGCCGAATCCCTCTCCTAGTCATATCGGGCCTCCTTTTATAGAAAAAGGGGTCGCCACAGTGGCACACAGGAGGTGGAAAGGCCTACAGTGCGCGAGCTTATCGCACTGCATTACGGGACAAAGCGCATTAAATGCGCTACGTAGGTGTCCATTAGCTTTATCGGGGACGGGAAGGAGGCCCGTCCCGTCCGTCGCCACTCCGCCTCGCTTCAACACACGCCCAGGCCGGCGGTGCATGCAGCGCCATGTAGGCAGGCAAGCAGCTGAGGTGGCACGGTGGTAGGGCCTTCAAGAAGATCTGCATGCCGCCATGCAGGTGCTTGCTGATTTGGCCTGGAAGCTGCATGTTGCCACACAGGTGCCTGCCCAGCTGGTTGGGCTGGCAGCTGCATGTGAACGGCAGCGGAGTCTTGGCTGGTGCGGGCCTGGCAGTGGCCCTGCTTATGCCCTCGGCAAGGGTCTTGCCATGGCGTTGCTGTCATCCCCAGCAAGAGTCTTGTCGGGGGGTCCTGTGGATTTCTTTGGCAAGGATTCTGCCGAGGGTCGCCGTCTTCTGGTCCTCATCTGAACTCATATGTCTACGGTCTCGATGAAGATCTGCATGCCACCTCAGAGGTACCTCCCGAGCCCTGGTTCCACATAGTTGTTGATGGCGTTCGAAACCTTTGGGCTCAAGGGTGGCTCGCTGTGCTGGTGTTAGGCAAGTTGCCCTGGCAAGGCTCTTGCCTGGGCTGCGGGGGCCGCCTCGGCAAGGATCTTGCCGAGGGAGTCCACCTCGTCCTCTTGCCCTCCTGCACTTCTGGTCTTGGTGTCACCTCGGTTGTCTTGTGCTTCGGCTTCTCTCCGGCTTCCCTCCTCTGCCCTGCTAACTGTGGCCGCGGCGCGTGGCTCTGACTGCCCGTGCACAAGTAAAGGGGTCAAATGGAGATCCCCTACTTTTGTACAGCGACAGGAGCCCCTGGCCTGGGCCACACATAAGCGCAATGCATTGTTGGGCTAGGCCCAGAACGGTGCGCGGGCAGGTGGGGCGGATTTTACTGTAATAACTTCTCATCCGCTGCGCTTCCCCACGACCCGCGTTGAACGCGCGATGTGGAGGGTCGTGCGTGACGTGGGGGTCATGCGTGGGGCGGTTTCCACACGCATGCGTCACATTCTGGTTAATGGGAGAGGATGCGGCCCGCGCCTTCCCATAATAAGAGGAATAACCGCGGGCGCGCTGCTCACTTTACCCCCTACATCTCCTCCAATCTCGGAACCGATGCCCCCTTCTCCTTCCTTCGCAAGCTTTTGCCTCTTCTTGCCGCCGCTGCGTCTTCGCTGTCCTCCACCCCTCGCCTATCGTAGCCGCCATGGCCCCCAAAACCATCAAGGGCAAAGGGATGGACAAGGACGTCGGAGCAACGGAGCCACCGAAGAGTGAGTTGGCGGCACGACGGATGCAGCTCGCCTACTTCCCCTCGATGGTCGACGTGTTCGAGCTCCGAGATAGCTTCAAGCCCCTGTGGGGGTGCAAGACGGGGGGACGGAGACGGCAGGGCATCCAACCACGCGTGTCATCCCCGCCAACTGTGCCGAGGCCGCCCTGAATCGGTACCCTTTTTCGTCGACTACTTCTCTTGCGGCCTCTGCCCCCTTTCCCCGATTTATTCAATGATGTCATGCACACATTTGGCCTCCACCTTCTGGATTTTACTCCAAATGTTGTGTCGTGCATGGCTCTTTTTGCCCACCTCTGTGAGGGCTTCACCGGACTCATTCCCAACACGATGCTCTTCCGCCATTACTTTTACCCTCGCATCCAGGGGGAGGCACCATCTCTGGTTGCGTCACCTGGATCCCGAGGTCCAAGGGGACGTACCCAGAGGGTGCCCAGAAGGATAGGTGGGAAGAATGGCGGGGCCGGTGGTGCTGGATCGAGGAGGACGACCCACAGGAGTTCTGCCGGGTTCACCAGGCGCCGCCGTTTCGCAGGCCTGACTGGGGCGACATCGACGCCCAGGACGACAAGCTCAAGCCCGCCATCACCCGGATTCTTCGCCTCACCGAGGCCGGGCTCACCCTTGAGATGATCGGGGCGGATTTCATCTGCCACCGAATCACTCCGCTGCATAACAAGGGGAGGCCAGCCTGGCTCTTCACGAATGCGGCCGACATCATGAGGCTTCGCCCCGGCCTCGACCACAACTTCACGGTGCTGGCGCACGCCCACTTCTGCCAGCGGCTCTTCCAGCTGGACATGGGTCGCGACAGCAAGGCCGAGAGGTCCGGCAAGCCCGGGAAGGACGGCAAGGTCGCCAAGGGGCCTTTGTTTGGGTTGCCGGAGGGGGTGGTCCCGCTGAGCAATAACTCGCGCCGGAACGACATCATCGCCATGATGCTGGACTGCAACACGCACGGCCTGGTCCCAAGTTGGGCCAAGCTCCTGGAGGAGCAGGTGCAGGAGTTCTTCGACAATCTGGAGGAGAAGTACATCCGTGACGAGCCGCGGCTCGTCCAAGACACCACCCAGGTGGAGATGGACTACATCGCCGCCAGGGCGGCGGAGGCGGAGCTCGCTAAGGAGGCCAGCAGCGCTGGCGGCGTGGAGGACAAGGCCGCGGCGGCCGCAAAGGAGAGTCCGCCAGGGAGGCCAGCAGCGCCCGCACCGGGGGCCCTCTTGTTGAGGACAACAACGACAAGTCGTCCGAGGAGGAAGCTGAAGATGTCGAGCCCCCAGCCGCGGGGAAGGGGCGAGTCCTGCGGTGGTCCAACTCCGGTGAGCCGGTTCGGCCCGACAGGGTCGTGCAACCCCGGCACGCCCAGGAGACGTCCGCGCGCCAAACGAGGGCCGCGGCGGCGAGCAAATTGGTGAAGGCCACAGTGGCGAAGAAGAAAGCATCTACCTCTTCTTCATCCAAGCGTTCCCCAACTCCACCTGCTACCCCCCCTCCACCTGCTTCCCCTCCTGCTGCAGGTGACGACACGGAGGTATTCTTTGACCTCGGGCCTGTCGGCCCGAGGAGGAAGAGGAAGGCAGTTGAAGAGGAGGTGGAGGACGAGTGAGTGTCGTTTCCTTTCATCATCTCCAGCTCCTTTAATTGTGCTCCTTATCTTAACTTATTTTCGTTTTGGCAGGGACACGGAGACACTGGCTCAGAGGGTGAAGAGGGCCAGGTCTTCGGCGGCCGGCTAGCCCTCGGCGGGCACCTCAAAGGCACCACTTGTGGTGGTGAGTAGCCCGGACAGCAGCCCCCAGCGTAAGTTTGCCACTCGCCCCTCGTCGACGTGTGCCAAGGGCATGATCCTTGGATCTGACCTTGCCACAATCGCAGGAGGAGGACAACAACAGGAGGAGCCACTAAGGGCTACCCCCAGCACGCCGCCTCCGTCAACCACGCCACCCCGAGAGGTGTCCCCAGCAAGGGCGCCAAGCACCGAGCCCATGCACACGGAGGAGGAGGAGGAAAGCTTGGGCACCGGTGCCCACACCCCGGTGCCGGATGTTGGCGGGGAGGGGGCCTCGTCTTCCCAGCCTAGCACGGGTAAGCCATTCGCCTTCCACCCCTTTCCTTCTTCTGTTCTTTCTGAATCTTGGTTTCGGCTTCGCTTCATCCCCTCTCCCGATGTCCAAATCCTCTCCTGGTGGACCGGGAGGACCCGGACACTGTCATCGAGGATGTCGCCAAGGACGCCGCGGCGGAGGCCGAGAAGATTTCCGCCGAGGAGGCCGCCAAGGGTGCTGCCGAGGATGCCGCCAAGGGACCTGCCGGGGAGCCCGGCAAGGCTACTGCCGAGAAGGCCGGCAAGGGACCCACCGGGGAGGCCGGCAGGCCTGTTGCCGAGGAGGAGGTGGCTGATGACCAGCCTTCCTCCTCCGCTGCCTCTGGCTCCGGCAGGTATCTGAGGGTGGGCGACGACCTTTTCGTCCACCTTCCAGGGGTGTCCAGCTCCAGGGCGCCCATCGAGGGAGAGGTGTTCGATGAGGAGGTGCTTGCCACCGTCGGGCTCGAGGTCGTCGACGAGCCAAGCGCCGATGGCGACGGTTCTCAAGAGGAGCGGCTTCTCCAGGCCATTGGCGCCAGCTTTCGGAAGCTCCAGGCGCTCCAGCGCGCCCGCCTGGACAAGATCAAGTCCAGGACAGCAACGGTGGACAAGGCGGAGGCAGACCTCAAGGGACACGTCGCCGAGGCGCAAACTTGGTTCCGCCAAGCTTGCGAGGAGCTGAAGGCCGCCCGGGGCGAACTGGCCAAGCGTGAGGTGGAGCTCACCATGGAGCGGGCCAACGTCGAGAAGGCCTAGGAGACGGCGAGGAACCTGGCCGCCGAAGCCGAGGCCGCTCGAGCCCAGCATCAGGCCGTGCTAAACTCCTAGGAGGAGGACCTTGCCGCGCGCGAGGAGAAGCTTGCCGCAATGCTCCGCAGCAAGGACGAGGAGGTGGCGAAGCTTGTCGTGCAGCGGACCCAGGGAGCAGAGGCACAAGGAGGCACTCAACACCCAGGCTTTGGTTCACGCCGACAAGGTGAAGGAGGTAGAGGTGGAGCGGGACAGGCTCAAGGATCAGGTCCAGAAGCTGTCCAAGGAGAAGGACATGCTCAACAGTGCAATGGTTGAGGCGCAGGGCGTAGTCCTCGACAAGGCCGAGCAGCTCTCCGAGGCCAACAACTCCATCAAAGACCTCAAGCAGAAGCTGGAGGGTCTTGAGGGGATGCTGTCGGAGGGTAAGGCCCGGGAGGAGGCCCTGGCCAAGTACCTGGAGACGGAGAAGCAGCTGTGGAAGAATGAAGCCGCCAACCACAAGGATTTTGTGGAAGGCGAGAACCACTGGATTGGGCGTCTCGAAGGCGTCACCGGCAGGATCTCCATGCAGCTGGCTACAATGGGGATGCCAAATGTGAGGTATACCTCGGAGGGCAATGCGAGCCCCGACGCCAGGCTGACCATTGATACGTCTCCAGCGTATATATAATTTTTGATTGTTCCATGCTATTAAATTATCAACCTTGGATGTTTTATATGCATTTATATGTTATTTTATATGATTTTTGGAACTAACCTATTAACCTAGAGCCCAGTGCTAGTTTCTATTTTTTTCCTTGTTTTAGAGTATCGCAGAAAAGGAAAATCAAACGGAGTCCAATCGACCTGAAACTTCACGGAACTTATTTTCGGAACGGAAGCAATCTAGGAGACTTGGAGTAGACGTCAGGGAAGCTTTGAGGAAGCCACGAGGCAGGGAGGCGTGCCCTACCCCCTGGGCGCGCCCCACCCTCGTGGGCCCCTTGTGGCTCCCCTGACCGACTTCTTTCGCCTATATATGTCCATGTACCCTAAAAACATGGGGGAGCAGAATAGATAGGGAGTTTCGCTGCCAGAAGCCTCCGTAGCCACCGAAAACCAATCTAGACCCATTCCGGCGCCCTGTCAAAGGGGGAGAATTCCTCTCCGATGGCCATCTTCATCATCCCGGCGCTCTCCATGACAAGGAGGGAGTAGTTCACCCTCGGGGCTGAGGGTATGTACCAGTAGCTATGTGTTTGATCTCTCCCTCTCATGTTCTTGAGGTGGTACGATCTTGATGTATCACGAGCTTTGATATTATAGTTGGATCTTATGATGTTTCTCCCCCTCTACTCTCTTGTAATGGATTGAGTTTTCCCTTTGAAGTTATCTTATCGGATTGAGTCTTTAAGGATTTGAGAATACTTGATGTATGTATTACATGTGCTTATCTGTGGTGACAATGGGATATCACGTGATCCACTTGATGTTTGTTTTGGTGATCAACTTGCGAGTTCCGTGACCGCGTGAACTTATGCATAGGGGTTGGCACACGTTTTCGTCTTCACTCTCCGGTAGAAACTTTGGGGCACTCTTTGAAGTTCTTTGTGTTGGTTGAATAGATGAATCTGAGATTGTGTGATGCATATTGTATAATCATACCCACGGATACTTGAGGTAACATTGGAGTATCTAGGTGACATTAGGGTTTTGGTTGATTTGTGTTTTAAGGTGTTATTCTAGTACGAACTCTATGATAGATCAAACGGAAAGAATAGCTTCATGTTATTTTATACGGACTCTTGAATAGATTGATCAGAAAGAATAACTTTGAGGTGGTTTCGTACCCTACAATAATCTCTTCGTTTGTTCTCCGCTATTAGTGACTTTGGAGTGACTATTTGTTGCATGTTGAGGGATAGTTATATGATCCAATTATGTTATTATTGTTGAGAGAACTTGCACTAGTGAAAGTATGAACCCTAGGCCTTTTTTCAACGCATTGCAATACCATTTATGCTCACTTTTATCATTAGTTACCCTGCTGTTTTTATATTTTCAGATTACAAAAACCTTTATCTACTATCCATATTGAACTTGTATCACCATCTCTTCGCCGAACTAGTGCACCTATACAATTTACCATTGTATTGGGTGTGTTGGGGACACAAGAGACTCTTTGTTATTTGGTTGCAGGGTTGTTTGAGAGAGACCATCCTCATCCTACGCCTCCCACGGATTGATAAACCTTAGGTCATCCACTTGAGGGAAATTTGCTACTGTCCAACAAACCTCTGCACTTGGAGGCCCAACAACGTCTACAAGAATAAGGTTGTGTAGTAGACATAAACCATCTTCTTCAAGAGCGTCCTCAGGGCCCTGGAGCAGGTCCACTCCAACCGGGCGGCCTCCCTGGCCGATGATTCTCGGAGGCTTTACCGGGGTGCCATGACCAAGGTTCTCACCAAGCTGGCGCATTGGAACCCCAACCTCGACTTCGACGCCGCGCTGGAGAGCTTGCCAGAGGATGTAGACCTCGCGACACTCAAGGAGCGTATCAAGCCCATCATCAGCCTCATCGGCGGAATCGAGAGGGTGGAGGGCCAGCGCCGGGATTAGGCACCCCGTTTCTCGTTGCCGCCGTGGGTTCATGGCCAAGACAATTCATATCTTTAGTTAGAACCGCAGCAACAATTGATGTAATATAACTCTGCAGTACTTTTGATACAATGCATGTTATTCTCCTGTTTGACCTTCCCTTTGTATGTTTACCCTACGTTAACGGGTAGGCTTGCCGGCGCGTAAACCCAGGGAGGCACCTTGAGGACGGGTCCCCAATGGCCTGCCGGGTGTGCTTGCTGCCGAGCAAACCACCTTACCGCTCTCAACGCGGGCGCTCGAACTATTGAGCTTGACTCGAGTCAGAATCGAGAGCGTTGCCAATTGCGGAAGGCTAGCCTGCCACTCTCGACGCGGCCGCTCGAGCTGTTGAGCGGACTCGAAACAGAACAAGGGCATTGAAAAATTGTGGAAGGCCCCTTTGCATGAAGGCTTTCATACATAAGGCAGGACCTTCGAGGACAATAACCTGATATATAAAATGGAAATTGCTTAAAGTTTTGTATGACTTAGCTTTCCTGTCGCCGCACCGGCGTCCTCGCGCTTGTAGGCGGTGTTGTTCTCCTGGCAGTCGTCTTCTCTGGAAGCCGTGGCCACGAGAAACTGCTAAGCCGGCTGCTAAACCAGATTCTCACAACTGCGCGCCCCCTACCTGGCGCGCTAGAGATGTCTGTGGGAACGACACCTATGGGATCACTAGGCTCCCTTCTACGGTCGGCGGGTGCGGGGTCGTGAGGAGAGCAGGTTTAGGAGCTAGCACACAGATCGTTTACCCAGGTTCGGGCAGCGAGGATGCGTAAAACCCTAGTCCGGCTTTGGTGGATGTATTGAGTGTTCTTAAGCTTCTTGAACTAGCTACCGTGGTTGCGCCGTTCCAAAAAGCCGAATCCCTCTCCAGATCGCCTCGGGCCTCCTTTTATAGAAAAAAGGGGTCGCCACAGTGCCACACAGGAGGTGGAAAGGCCTACAGTGCGCGAGCTCATCGCACTGCATTACGAGACAAAGCGCATTAAATGCGCTACGTAGGTGTCCATTAGCTTTATCGGGGACGGGAACGAGGCATGTCCCGTCCATCGCCGCTCTGTCTCGCTTCGACATGCGCCCAGGCTAGCAGTGCATGTAGCGCCATGTAGGCAGGCAAGCAGCTGAGGTGGCACGATGGTAGGGCCTTCATGAAGATCTGCATGCCGCCACGCATGTGCTTGCTGATTTGGCCTGGAAGCTGCATGTTGCCACGCAGGTGCCTGCCCAGCTGGTTGGGCTGGCAGCTCCATGCGAACAGTGGCGGAGTCTTGGCTGGTGCGGGCCTAGCAGTGGCCCTGCTGATGCCCTCGGCAAGGGTCTTGCCAGGGGCCAAGCAAGGGTCTTGCCGTGGTGTTGTTGTCATCCCCGGCAAAAATCTTGTCGGGGGGATCATGTGGATTTATTCAGCTAGGATCCTGCCGGGGGTCGCCGTCTTCTGGTCCTCATCTGAACTCATACGTCTATGATCTCGACAAAGATCTGCATGCCACCTCAGAGGTGCCTCCTGAGCCCTGGTCCCACGTAGTTGTTGACGGCGTTCGGAACCTTTGGGCTCAAGGGTGGCTCGCTCTGCTGGTGTTGGGCAAGTTGCCCAGCAAGGCTCTTGCCAGGGCTGCGAGGGCTGCCTCGGCAAGGATCTTGTCGAGGGAGTCCACCTCGTCCTCTTTCCCTCCTGCGCTTCTGATCTTGGCGTCGCCTCGGTTGTCTTGTGCTTCGGCTTCTCTCCGGCTTCCCTCCTCTGCCCTGCTAAGTGTGGTCGCGGTGTGTGGCTCTGACTGCCCATGCACAAGTAAAGGGGTCAAAAGAAGAGCCCCTACTTTTGTACACCGATAGCTGGAGATCGCCAGTCCCGCGACCCCTCATCCAGCGCGCCCCCAACTCCTCGCCCGCGAGCCTCTGCCTTGTCGACCAGCCTCGACCTCCTCTGCAAGGACGACCCCGCTCCCCGTCTCCTTCGTCCGCGTCCCCACCTCCGGCGCGCCAAGCTCGTCGTCGTCCTCGCCCTGTGAGCCATCCAGTGCCGCTGTGCCTTCGTTCTGTCACTTGGTGAAGGGGATGAGCAGCAGCCAAGCCCCATCGAGCTCCTACACAAGCCGCCCGAGTCCTTGGCTAGAACCGCCCAAGTCGTCGCCTCTATGCACCATGTAGTGTTACCGTGGACGCATGCACCCCCGGATCAGAACCGCAAGCACCAAGTACACCACCCGCAAGACCCAGACTCCAAACACCAAGTACAACTACAAACCCAAAGAACTCGGATGCATCAAATTCCCCTACGACCCGTGTATGGCTATGTGTCGACCCTGGATATGGAACTGCAAAATACAAGTACACCTTCGAGTTGATGAGACCGGCGAGTACGAGGACCCCAAGTACCACGACAACCTCGAAGGGATTCAAATTCGTCAAGTTCCTCTACTGATGACTCGAACGCCTACGAAAACGTGTACCACTACCGTCGCCGAGATTGCCAGAACCTCTACCGACGACCTCGGAGTGTGTACGATGACCGTTGTCGAAGACCTGTACCTCTACCACTTCCCAAACATGAACGACTACCTCCACTATTAACGTCCCGGGTACATCTACTTCCTCTACTTTGCACCGAACCCGAACCGCTCCGAGAATGCACCCTTCGAAGGTATAACCGCCGAGTCGATGACCCGTGGAACGAATGCATGTGTGTTGTATGAGTTGCATGTTTAGAAGTTGTATTTGTCGTGAACGTTAGTTGTTCCTCCTCGTTGCCATGCCATCCACCCGTGGGAACCCAGTAACTGGGATCACCCCACCATCTTTTGCACACTCCCGCCACACTTCCTTTGCACCGGTATATCCTTGAGCTACCGGAACCCATATGTTGCCATGGCATCATTTTCGGATTCGTTGTCGTGGCACCCCTTTCGTTTCCACCACGATGACAACATGCTTCATATCATTCTCTTGTCAACATTTCCAAATTACATAAAACTTGCACATGCATCCGCATCATGTTAACAACATTTAAAATGTTTAAAATTGTTGTTTGCATTGTTTTGCTATATGCACATGAGAATTTACTGAAATTTTTGTTTGATGTTTCTGGCCTCATTTAAAATGCCTAAATATGTAGTTTACTTTTGCCTCACCTCTTGCCATGTTTGATAACATTTAATATTGTTGGGTACATAAACGGGAGAGAACTAAATAAATGAATATGGTGTTTTGTCAATATGCAACATGTTACATATTGAGCTCCACTTAACCTGTAGTTTTGTTTGTGCACTTTGCCATGCCATGCCTCATTAAACCGGACATGCATCATACTTGTTTGTGCATCATGCCATGGTTATGCTTGTGTGTTTACTATGTTGCTTGCTTCTTTCCGGGTTGCTTCTCTCGTTAGCTTCGGTTTCGTTCCGGACTTGTGAGGATTCGTTCAACTACGTTGGGTCATCTACTTCTTGGACTCGTTCTTCTTCCTTGTGGGATCTCAGGCAAGATGACCATACCCTCGAAATAACTTCTATATTTGCTTGCTAGTTGTTCGTTCTATCGCTATGTCGCACTACCTACCACTTGTTATATCATGCCTCCCATTTTTCCATGTCAAGCCTCTAACCCGCCTTCCTAGCAAACCGTTGTTTGGCTTTGTTACCGCTTCTGCTCAGCCCCTCTTATTGCGTTGCTAGTTGCAGGTGAAGTTGAAGTTTGTTCCTTGTTGGAACATGGATATCTTGGGATATCACAATATATCTTATTTTAATTAATGCATCTACATACTTGGTAAAGGGTGGAAGGCTCGACCTTATGCCAGGTGTTTTGTTCCACTCTTGCCGCCCTAGTTTCCGTCATACCGTTGTGATGTTCCTTCATTTTGCGTTCCTTACACGGTTGGGTGATATGGGAACCCCTTGATAGTTCACTTTGAATAAAACTGCTCCAACAAGGCACATCCTTGGTTTTACATTTGCCTAACAACCTATAACCTTCCCTTGGGTTTTCATGAGCCCGAGGGTCATCTTTATTTTAACCCCCTCGAGCCAGTGCTCCTTTGAGTGTTGGTCCAACATAGAGCCACTTGCAGCGCCACCTCGAGGAAACTTGAGGGTTGGTTTTAGTTGTACGTAGTGTTCATCCAGTGTGCCCTGAGAATGAGATATGTTCAGCTCCTACCGGGATTTGTCAGCACATCTGGGCGGTCTTGCTGGTCTTGTTTTACCATTGTCGAAATGTCTTATAACCGGGATTCCGAGACTGATTGGGTATTTCCGGGAGAAGGAATATCCTTCATTGACCGTGAGAGCTTGTGATGGGCTAAGTTGGGACACCCTGCAGGGTATAAACTTTCGAGAGCCGTGCTCGCGGTTATGTGGCATATGGGAATTTGTTAATATCCGGTTGTAGAGAACTTGACACTTGACTTATTTAAAATGCATCAACCACGTGTGTAGCCGTGAAGGTCACTTTTCGGCGGAGTCCGGGAAGTGAAGACGGTCTTGTGTTATGATTGAACATAAGTAGTTTCAGGATCACTTCTTGATCACTTCTAGCTTCTCGACCGTGCGTTGCTTCTCTTCTCGCTCTCATTTGCGTATATTAGCCACCATATATGCTTAGTGCTTGCTGCAGCTCCACCTTACTACCTTCTCCTACCCATAAGCTTAAATAGTCTTGGTCGTGTGGGTGTATTTGGGTGTATTTGAATGATCTATGAATTATTTATGTATTGTGTGAAGTGGTGATTGTAAGCCAACTCTTTATCCCTCTCTTATTCAGTACATGGGATTGTGTGAAGATTACCCCTCTTGTGACAAACCTACCATGCGGCTATGCCTCTAAGTCGTGCCCCGACACGTGGGAGATATAGTCGCATTGTGAGTGTTACAAATTGGTAATCAGAGCCATCCCCGACTTAGGAGCCCCCTACTTGATCGAATCGCTGACGTTGTTGAGTCTAGAACAAAATGTTTTTGAGTCTTAGGATTATATATATCGGAGAGTAGGATTCTTTTTACTCATCAGTCCCTTCGTCGCTCTGGTGAGGCCTTCTGACATAGAAGTTTTGACTTTCCTCTCCTCAAAATTCACGAATTTTTTTAGGATCACGCGGGTATCTTGGAATCATTCTGATAGTCTTGTGACGAGAACATTGTTCTTGGTACCTCCTGACATTTAGGGGTTGTTGCAGTATCCCAGGGAGTTGAGCTCCGAGGTGTTGTCGTCACAATTTTATCTGTAGGATCGAAAGTATGTCTATAGGGGGGGTGATTAGACTACTTGACCAAATAAAAACTTAACCTTTTCCCAGTTTTAGTTCTTGGCAGATTTTAGCTATTTTAGGACAAGTCAAGCAATCATCACATAATTCAAGCAAGCATGCAAAGAGTATATTGGCAGCGGAAAGTAAAGCATGCAACTTGCAAGAATATAAAGGGAAGGGTTTGGAGAATTCAAACGCTGTTGGAGACACGGATGTTTTTCCCGTGGTTCGGATAGGTGGTGCTATCCTACATCCACGTTGATGGAGACTTCAACCCACGAAGGGTAACGGTTGCGCGAGTCCACATAGGGCTCCACCCAAGGGCAACGGTTGCGCGAGTCCACGAAGGGCTCCACCCACGAAGGGTCCACGGAGAAGCAACCACCCACAAAGGGTCCACGAAGAAGCAACCTTGTCTATCCCACCATGGCCATCACCCACGAAGGACTTGCCTCACTAGCGGTAGATCTTCACGAAGTAGGCGATCTCCTTGCCCTTACAAACTCCTTGGTTCAACTCCACAATCTTGTCGGAGGCTCCCAAGTGACACCTAGCCAATCTAGGAGACACCACTCTCCAAGAAGTAACAAATGGTGTGTAGGTAATGAACTCCTTGCTCTTGTGCTTCAAATGATAGTCTCCCCAACACTCAACTCTCTCTCATAGGATTTGGATTTGGTGGAAAGAAGATTTGAGTGGAAAGCAACTTGGGAAGGCTAGAGATCAAGATTCATATGGTAGGAATGGAATGTCTTGATCTCAACACATGAGTAGGTGGTTCTCTCTCAGAACAAATGAGTTGGAATGATGTGTGTGTTCTGATGGCTCTCTCTTTGAATGAGAAAGAGGTGGAGGGGTATATATAGCCTCCACACAAAATCCAACCGTTACATAGTTTTCCAATCTCGGTGGGACCGAATCATAAAACTCGGTCGGACCGAAAATGTAAACCTAGTGACCGTTAGGAATTTCGGTGGGACTGACATGAAACTCGGTAGGACCGATTCGGTTAGGGTTTGGGCATAATGTAATCTCGGTGAGACCGATTACACAAACTCGGTGAGACCGAGTTTGGTAAATAGCTAACCAGAGAGTTGCTCAGGTAAACTCGGTGGGACCGATTTGCTCTTTCGGTGAGACCGAGTGGAACTCGGTGAGACCGAAAAGTTACAAAGGGGAAACACTGAGTTTACATTGCAATCTCGGTGGGACCGATTCGCTCTTTCGGTGGGACCGAAAAGTTACGAAAGGGAAACAGAGAGTTTGCAACCCCATCTCGGTGGGACCGAGATCCTTATCGGTAGAACCGAATTGCTAGGGTTTGGCAGTGGCTAATGACAAATGAAACTCGGTGGCGCCGGATAGGAAAAATCGGTAGGACCGAGTTTGGCTTAGAGTTTAGGTCATATGTGGATATGGGAAAGTAGTTGAGGGTTTTGGAGCATATCATTAAGCACATGAAGCAAGAGGCTCATTAAGCAACACCTCATCCCTCCTTGATAGTATTGGCTTTTCCTATGGACTCAATGTGATCTTGGATCACTAAAATATAAAATGAGGAGTCTTGAGCTTTTGAGCTTGAGCCAATCCTTTGTCCTTAGCATTTTGAGGGTTACACTTTCACATCCATGCCATGCCAATCATTGAGCTTTCCTGAAATAATCATCTTGGAATAGCATTAGCTCAATGAGCTATATGTTGTTATGAATTACCAAAACCACCTGGGGATAGTTGCACTTTCAATCTCCCCCTTTTTGGTAATTGATGACAACATATAGATCAAAGCTTCGACAAATGATAATAAGCATGAAGTATATCGTCGCTTTGAGAAGTATGTGGTAAGTAAGAGCTCCCCCTAAATTTGTGCATATTTAAAATTTGCTTTGGACTACAAATGCACAAAGAGTTAGAATCATGGGTTACTCTTCCATGTCACATACATCTTGGTGGAGCGCTCAAAATGATAAGATTGAAATACATGCACTCATCACCAAGAATAGTGAATGATCACAAACGATAGATAGAATGATAATATTTAAGCAAGCATTAAGCAAACATTAAGTGTAGCTTATGATCAAACACATGATCATTGATGTCTCACAAACATAAGGACGTAGTATCTCACACACAAAAGCAAACAAAGTTCGAAGAAACCACCAAATAAAACAAGAGAGAAAAGCAACACTCTCTCTCTCGAAGCCTATGATCTATACATCTTCTCCCCCTTTGGCAACAAGTTACCAAAAAGTTCCTAGAAAATGCATAGCGCTAAGTCGTCGCTCAGGCTTGATCTTTAGGTGGTGGTGGAGTCCGGATCACTCCAAGGACGAAGGCTTCTGTAGATGCTGAAGTAGTCGCTGGAGTTGGAGCTGAGGTGGACGCTGGAGCTGAGGCTATAGCTGGTGCTGAGGTGGTGGCTCTGGTGTCAGTAACTGGCAGTGTAGACGACCTCAGGCCTCGTGGCACTCTAGAAAAAAGCATGAGTGGTAGTCCTGCCTCTCCTCTCATTCATGTCCTCCTGGAGCTGCTCCACTACAGACTGGACTTCTGTTACCTTGACATCCAAGTCATAGAACTTCTGTTCCATGATCCTCTCTAGGCTCTGCTGGTTCTTAGTGAGGTTGGCTAGACTTTGTTCAATTCTCAGCGAGGATGCAATCAAGTAACTGAGCTGCTCTTGTTTGGTCTTCAAGAAGTACTCAGATGCCTCTTCTTGAGTAGGCATCCTGGCAGCTTTCTCCTTCTTCGCCTTCTCCTTCTTTGCATAAGCTTGTGCAGACGATGGCTCATTCTCTGTCATCACAACTTCATTGTTCTCAAAATCTGGACGGATGGGCAGGTGTTCCTTATCCAACAGATATATGCCTCTGCCCATCTTGGAGTTGATGAGCTCCTGAATCTGAGGGGCATATCCACAGCTCCTCTTCTGATCTGCAGCTGTCCTCTTAATGGTTTCCACAATGAGACTCATGACCTTGAATTTTTGAGGCACATCAAAAACATGAAGCAAGTTGATAGCATGTCCTCTGATCATCTTGTGATCTTCAGACTTAGGCAACAGAGTGTGCCTTAGTATCCAATTGATAGTAGGCAATCCTGATAGCAGATAGTGCACTGAGCCAAATTTGAATGTGTCAAGAGCTTCATTGGGGATTTCCTTGTACATGTTGGACATGGAGTTATGGTCCATTTTCTTCTTGGCATAGATATCCAAGTCCTCATCTTGCTCTTCTGGGGCATTGATGATCTGTGCCCACTCAGCCACTGTAGATTGGTACCTTGTACCCTCAGACATCCAAGTGATTCTTCCATCTGGATAAAAGTGAGCTGTGGAGTAGAACTGCATGATGAGTTCCTCGTTCCACTTTGTGAGCTTCTGCCCAACAAAGTCCTCTACTCCACACGCTCTGAAGCTGTCCTGAACTCCTGGGTAGTGCTCTTCATTCTCCTTGATGTATGTCCAGTCGACCCATCTCATGTCACAAACGATTGGCTTCTTGTCAAGCAAAACAGTCTCATAAAAGTCTTGTTGCTCCTTTGTATGAAACCTGTAATCCACGGTAGTCCTTCTCCTAGAAGCATACGGGTCTGCTTCTCTCCACTTCCTCAGCCCTGAGTCTCTCCTGAGCTTCATGTCCTCAGCCACAGGATGAGCATCGTTGTGGTCTGGGATCTTGGGCTTGAGCTTCCGGAGGACACTCTCTTCCTCTTCTTCAATAGCTTCAGGCACTGGGGCCTTGTTCTTTTCTGCAGCAGGTATACTCCTTGTGTTTCTCTTTGGAGCTGTCTTAGGCTTAGGTGCAGCTTTAGGAGCTTCCTTGGGCTTGGATGCAGCTCCCCCTGACCTTATGGCATCTCCCATAAGTTTGGCTGCTTTGGGTGCTGGTGCAGCAACCTCTTCTTCCTCCTCCTCTTCTACCATGATGGAGGCTCTCCCAAGCACTTTGGCTACAATCTTCTTCACCCTCTATTTCCTCTTTTTGCCCTCAGCAGCAATGGGCTCAATGGGAGCAGGCGCAGGCTTCTCAGTTGAGACTCTAGCCTTTGACATTGGCTGCCTCCCTGCTGGCCTCTTGACTTTCAGGCCTGGCTTTGAGCCTTGAGCTGGCTCAACCCTTTTGGAAGTGGCCTCTTCTTCTGCCACATAGTCTTCATCCTCAGAATCAGACGTTCTCTTCTTCCTTTGACGTGTGGCAGCCTTAGGCAGATTGCTGGGTGTTCTCCTGCTGCCATCATCAGAAGAACTTGAGGGGCTAGTGCCCTCACTCATCACAACTTGCTGCTCTGAGAGGTTTTGGCTGTCACTTTGATCAGACATGTTGCAAACTGACTGCTGACCCTGTGAATAGATTATAGAAGAGATAGAGTGGATGAGCATCACAAAAAGCAGAGATTTTTGCAAAAGATTAATTCAAAAACTTAGTTTTAGTTTTCCACAGAAAGCATCTCGGATCTACCGATTTTCAAACTCGGTGACACCGAAGCAGTTTTGGCACCAGAACTGGTGAACTCGGTCAGACCGAGTCACAGTTCGGTGGCACCGAGACTGCTAAGGTTTCACAGAATTCCAAAATCGGTCGCACCGATAAGTTATTCTCGGTCAGACCGAGTTTAACTTGTGCAATGGCAAAAGCCAGATCGGTGGGACCGAGTTTTTCAACTCGGTGGGTCCGAGATGGTTTCGGCGGAAACCTAACCCTAAAATTTTCGAATTAAACCTAATCTACGAGCGTTTTGACTGGATAGAAGTTTATCAATCGTGGCAAGATACATGATGATCACAATGTGCTAGGAATCAGATTGAGGAATAGCACAATGATCAAGTCCATACCCTAGTGCGGCGTGGACTTGCTACGGCGGCAACGGCGGGGCAGAAATTCGTTGACAGCGGCGAAGACCAGCGACTGGAGGCTGCTGGCGGCGCGGAGAAGATCCGGAGACCACGAAGGCAGAGCAGGCTATCGCGCGGGCGAGGAGTATATAGCCCGACCCTGTCGGTGTGACCGAGTGGAACGACTCGGTGGCACCGAGATGCAAAACTGTGTGTAGTTATTGCAACTCGGTGTGACCGAAAAGTTCAAATCGGTTGCACCGAGATCAAAAACCTAGATCAACTTAATGAACTCCGTAGGACCGAAAATGGAGTATCGGTCATACCGAGATTCATAAAGAGGTTTTGGAAGTTTAAGCCTATGACGAATCGGGGACTCCGAGCGCTCCTCACACAGAGTGGTTCGAATCTGACTTGATCAAATTTTGTGATGCAGCAAGAATAGAGTTTGAGACGAGAAAAGCATAGATAGCTAGAGGAGGTTCTTAGGCATTCTTGTCCATCCACTTGGCAAAAGAAGATAAAGCCAAACAATCAAAACAACAAGTGGATGTCCTCGAATGAGTAAAATATGCAATCAGCATGCTCACACAATAAGATAGCAAATGAAATATGTGGCAAAGCATGCACAACCAATTCTAGCATCTATCAAGCAATTTGCGATGACTAGGTCATCTATATATGAGTATATTGACTTAGGAGTCAAGTGAGAACACTTGATCGTAGGTCATACTCATCGTTTAAGCTCAAGTGGGGTTACCACTTTTACATAAAGCATTGTTTTGTTCACATCTTTAGAGTTGCTTTAGCTCAAGTCTTGGAGTAAAGCTCCCCCTAGATGTGATATCCCCCCTAAGAGGGATGAACTAACTTTGGGTTTTGTCGATGATGACTTCATGTAGATATTGAAGATGTGGATGCTCAATGTTGATGTAGATCTCTTGGAGCTATCCATTTGAGTGAATTGCACTTTCAATACCTACATGGGTTAGTCCCACAAGGAACAAACAAGGATATCCATAGACATAGAGTGATGCACACACAAGATGATGTCCATGAAAGCTTTGGGTTACCTTGTCCCTTGTCTTACCAACAAGAGGGTTTGTGACTCCTTGAACTAGTGCAAGATGTGGAAGTTGATTGCACTTGTTCTTGCCAAAATGATAAGAGTGAAGTATGTTGGCGGAGTCACCCTCAAGAACTCTCTAGTTCTTCTTCTTTTGGATCCACATCATCTTGATGGGAATCCTTGGAGTTGTAGTCGTACTTGATGAAGTGGAACTTGGAGTAGTCTTGGGAATCCACTTGACTAAGGTCTTAGGAGCTTCTTCAAATGCATCAATTTCCTCTTGAAGCTTGTCCTTGCCTTTTTGCTCGTAGTCTTGTGGTGGAAGATCATCTTGAGCTTGTGTCCCCTTGAAAGAAGTATACTTCTCTTGTTGAGGGACAAACTTCGTCTTGGGGTATTGATCTTATTCCCATTCAACTCCATTGGCATTGAACTTTCGTTCAAAACCAACACCTTGATTCTTCCGGTGCATTCCTTGCTTGCGCACAATTTCCTCGAATTGCTTACTCCCGGCAAGGCTTTTGTACACTCCTTTCTCCATAATTCCCTTCAATAAGCTATTTTCTTGCTCAAGTGTAACTTGGCTAAGAGAATTATTAGTGGAATCAAGAGAACTACTAGAAGCAACAATATTGAATTTAGCATGATCATTGTTACTACTAGAGGAGGAATCTTTCTTGCTAGATTTGACTTGAGGCATGTAAGTGGATAAGAGTAAATGCTTGGCAATGTAAGAAGAACTTTTCTTACGGAGATCATCATTGATTGCCTTTAAGAACTCATGCTCTTGCTCAAGATTGAGCTTTTCAAAGCGTAACTTCTCATGAGCTCTTAAAAGTTCTCGATGATCTTCGAAGATAGTGTCATGAGCTAACTTAAGAGTTTTTAGTTCTTTAGTTAGAGCCTCAATCTTCTCCTTATCATTGTCATTTGTTTTATCTTGATTAGCATGATTAATTGGTCTTTCATCATAGTATTCATCACTAGAGTTATCACCAATCAACTCATCACCTAACAAGTCATCTTCATCACTATTGAAATCAACATACTCGGGGTGTGTTACCTTAGGACCTTTGGCCATGAAGCATCTTCCAATTCCTTCATTTGGTGAGTCAAATATGTCGTAGGAGTTGGTTGACACAAGTGCTAGACCGGCAACACCTTCATCTTGAGTATCTTCGGAGTCGGAGTGATAACTTCTCTCGGAGTGGCTGTCGGAGTCGGAGCCGGATACCCATTCACCAACATGAGCTTGATGTCTTCGTCTTGTGTAGCTCCTTGATGATTTTTCCTTCCTTTCCGAATCCTTGCTTCTCCGTGAGTATCTTCGTTCATAACGATCATCTCTACTCCTTCTCTCTCTTGGCGGTGATCCTTTGCTTCTTCTTCTTGGAGAATCTTCTCTTCTCTTGTAGGGAGCCGTACACTCATTGGAATAGTGTCCGGGTCTTCCACAATTGTAAGAGTTTCGCTCTCGACTAGAAGATCTTTTGTCATTGTAGGACCTTGACTTGGAGCTTCTACCTTTGCTTCTACTCTTGTAGAACTTGTTGAAGTTCTTCACCATTAAGCTCAATTCTTCATTGAAGTCTTGTTTCTCACTTGATGATGTAGGGGCTTCGCATGAGGCTTTGTAGGCACCACTTGATTTGTTGTGAAGTTCCTCTTTATCCTTAAGTGACATTTCATGAGCAACAATTCATCCAATCACTTCCGTTGGCTTGAGATCTTTGTAATTGGGCATCATTTGGATCAACGTGCACACGGTATCATATTTTCCATCCAAGGCTCTTAGGATCTTCTTCATGATGAATTTATCGGTCATCTCTTCACTTCCTAAGCCGGCAATCTCATTTGTGATGAGAGCAATCCTAGAGTACATTTCAGCGACACCTTCACCATCCTTCATCTTGAACTTGTCAAGTTGGCTTTGAAGCACATCCAACTTGGATTCCTTGACGGAGTCGGTACCTTCATGCATATCAATCAAAGTGTCCCAAATTTCCTTTGCATTCTCAAGGCGGCTGATTTTGTTGAATTCTTCGGGGCACAATCCGTTGAAGAGAATATCACAAGCTTGAGCATTGTATTGCAACATCTTCAACTCATCCGCGGTAGCTTCACGGTGGTTCTCTCCCATCAAAGAAGTCACCTTGCAAACCAACACACACAATAGCCCAAACGGCGGGGTTATGTCCAAGAATATGCATTTTCATTTTATGCTTCCAACTAGCAAAATTAGTACCATCAAACTAAGGACCTCTACGGTGATAATTTCCCTCGCTAGACGCCATACTCTCCTAGGTTGTGAAACCAAGGCTATGACCACCAAAAGCTATGGAGATCAAGCAAATGGAGACCAAAGCTCTGATACCACTTGTAGGATCGAAAGTATGTCTAGAGGGGGGGGTGATTAGACTACTTGACCAAATAAAAACTTAACCTTTTCCCAATTTTAGTTCTTGACAGATTTTAGCTATTTTAGGACAAGTCAAGCAATCATCACATAATTCAAGCAAGCATGCAAAGAGTATATTGGCAACGGAAAGTAAAGCATGCAACTTGCAAGAATATAAAGGGAAGGGTTTGGAGAATTCAAACGCTATTGGAGACACGGATGTTTTTCCCGTGGTTCGGATAGGTGGTGCTATCCTACATCCACGTTGATGGAGACTTCAACCCACGAAGGGTAACGGTTGCGCGAGTCCACACAGGGCTCCACCCAAGGGCAACGGTTGCGCGAGTCCACGAAGGGCTCCACCCACGAAGGGTCCACGGAGAAGCAACCACCCACAAAGGGTCCACGAAGAAGCAACCTTGTCTATCCCACCATGGCCATCGCCCACGAAGGACTTGCCTCACTAGCGGTAGATCTTCACGAAGTAGGCGATCTCCTTGCCCTTACAAACTCCTTGGTTCAACTCCACAATCTTGTCGGAGGCTCCCAAGTGACACCTAGCCAATCTAGGAGACACCACTCTCCAAGAAGTAACAAATGGTGTGTAGGTAATGAACTCCCTTGCTCTTGTGCTTCAAATGATAGTCTCCCCAACACTCAACTCTCTCTCATAGGATTTGGATTTGGTGGAAAGAAGATTTGAGTGGAAAGCAACTTGGGAAGGCTAGAGATCAAGATTCATATGGTAGGAATGGAAATCTTGTCTCAACACATGAGTAGGTGGTTCTCTCTCAGAACAAATGAGTTGGAATGATGTGTGTGTTCTGATGGCTCTCTCTGAATGAGAAAGAGGTGGAGGGGTATATATAGCCTCCACACAAAATCCAACCGTTACACAGTTTTCCAATCTCGGTGGGACCGAATCATAAAACTCGGTCGGACCGAAAATGTAAACCTAGTGACCGTTAGGAATTTCGGTGGGACTGACATGCAACTCGGTAGGACCGATTCGGTTAGGGTTTGGGCATAACGTAATCTCGGTGAGATCGATTACACAAACTCGGTGGACCGAGTTTGGTAAATAGCTAACCAGAGAGTTGCTCAGGTAAACTCGGTGGGACCGATTTGCTCTTTCGGTGAGACCGAGTGGAACTCGGTGAGACCGAAAAGTTACAAAGGGGAAACACTGAGTTTACATTGCAATCTCGGTGGGACCGATTCGCTCTTTCGGTGGGACCGAAAAGTTACGAAAGGGAAACAGAGAGTTTGCAACCCCATCTCGGTGGGACCGAGATCCTTATCGGTAGAACCGAATTGCTAGGGTTTGGCAGTGGCTAATGACAAATGAAACTCGGTGGCGCCGGATAGGAAAAATCGGTAGGACCGAGTTTGGCTTAGAGTTTAGGTCATATGTGGATATGGGAAAGTAGTTGAGGGTTTTGGAGCATATCATTAAGCACATGAAGCAAGAGGCTCATTAAGCAACACCTCATCCCTCCTTGATAGTATTGGCTTTTCCTATGGACTCAATGTGATCTTGGATCACTAAAATATAAAATGAGGAGTCTTGAGCTTTTGAGCTTGAGCCAATCCTTTGTCCTTAGCATTTTGAGGGTTCCACTTTCACATCCATGCCATGCCAATCATTGAGCTTTCCTGAAATAATCATCTTGGAATAGCATTAGCTCAATGAGCTATATGTTGTTATGAATTACCAAAACCACCTAGGGATAGTTGCACTTTCATTATCGTTGCAGTTCTGGAATACCTAAGTTTCGCCGACATCGAAAATCTCTTTTATGAAGTTGTTGGTGAGATAACCTCGACGCCACCTAGTACTGGGGTGGGAGTTCGGGAGTATTGCCATAACTCGTATAACGGATGATTTTCGAAGGTTGAGGTACATGATTTCCGAAGGTTTCTTGGTTATGTGTTGAAGGATGGATACAGCTAGATGTAGGGATTGTTAGTTTGGGTGAGATGTATTGCTTCCCCTGTATCCCCAACACCTGATTGCATAACCAGAAAGTTTCAGGAGTTTATAAGTGGGAATTCAAGTTTCTTGTAGGATATCTTTCCAACAAACACATGATACGATTTGGGATCTATCATATGTTTGTTTCCGGCTTATTCTGCAAGCCAATCCTTTGTTTTGTTTTGAGTTGTGGTATTCGAGTTGCTTCGAAGTCAAATGTGGATTCCATACCTTTCCTAAGCGGTGTTCTCATATTTCTATGTGAATACTAATCCTTCATGATAATCGAGATTCTCATGTCAATCCTTTTCAACCGGCATGTTTCTCTTCTAGTGGATCCGATCATTTCAACATCCGCAAGATCACCTCTCGGTTTTCCCAACGTTGTTCATTCCATCTGTCCCCAAGTTACCTTTGTTTTTCCCCCCCCCCCCCCCCCCTTTTTTTCTTCAAGGACTCAGATTTCTGAATCAAGTATCCATCTTATGGATGTGAAGTTTCTTCATTCTTTCCTCAATGTTTTTACCCAGTGGTTCTCATGAAGATGATCTACAAGTTTATCATTCTTCATTCTTTTTCTTCTCCGGTGGATTCAATTCAAGCTTTGTTGATCATATTCCTTTCCTTGTTTGAAATGTTTTCTCATGCCGGTGCACCTCTTAATCGCTCACCTCTCCCTATTCATATCCGAAGTGCTGAAGATATCTTAGAAGATTTATGTCTCCACTATCAATCTGTTCAAGCTATTTCAAGGTTGTTATCTCATTCAAGACATTTAATTCAACTGGCGCAATCTCTCTTTTAAATCATTCCAATAGTGTTTCTCTTGAGTGGGCCCTAACCCACTGGTCTTTTCCCAAGATCTTACCTGACTCTTCAAATTTATCGGGAGCAATTCCCAAATTATTTTCAAAGTTTGACGTAAGAATGAATTTTCATCAGTCAATTGCCTTCTCCAATATCGTTTTAAAATTCTTTTCATTGGTTCAACCTTTCTAATTTTCATTCTGGAGTGCCTCAACAAATTCATTGTGGTGTTTCTCGTCGTCATTCTCGGATTTTGAAGACCGAAGAGGAGTACCTCTTAAATCTTCACCCGTTCTTCCAAAGATGTGAAGTTCTGGCTTGATGCATTCCTCTCATAATTGTTTTTGGTTATGATCATTCTTTTTACCCTTCCAAAGAAATTCAGGTGTCTTTTCAGTTTAATTCTCCGGAGTCCATCATCTCAGAATTATTCAATCCAGCTTTCAGCTCTCGGTCTCCAAATCTTACCGGTGCATCAGTCAAGTATACTCTAGTTAGCTCTTGATCTCTTCGTTCTCATGTATCTAAATTTTCTCAAGTATCTTCATTCAATTTTTCCAATTCTTCCTAGTGAATTGTGCCTTTTCTATTTTCTTTTCAATTCTTACGGCGGTTTGTTCAAGATTCCTCCTTCAATGTTCTCACACTAATTCATTTGTTCTTCCCAAACCCGACCGATGATTCGTTGAAGACCTTCTCAAGTGACGCTATATCTATCTTAATCCTTTCTACGAGAATAAGTAGTATGCCAAATCTGCTGCTTCTCATCAATTTAAATTGGTGAAGGATATGCATAACATAATTCTTATTCTTGCTTCATCCAAGTGGTGGATTCATTCTTCTAGAGTTTGTTCACGATGAGTAAATTCTCGGTTCAAGTGCTTCATACTTTCCTGGAGTTCCAAGATCTCTCAATTATATCACCACGAAGCTCCATCTAATCATTGCAAGGCTTCAATCTTATTCTTTTCATCCTTCACTTCTTTTGATCATTCTTCTATTATCGGTGTTCTTCATGGAGGCTCAACATGGTGGTTCGTCAAGGATTCTTTTCATTCTTTAATTGTCCTCAAGTTTTCTCTCGAAGTTATGATCTGCCAAGCTATACTCAAAATTTAACATGGTGTTCAACACATGTCTTGTTTTGAGGAGTTCAAGCATTCTTCATCTTGCATTCCATAAGTGCAATTCTTTATACCTTATCTTTTGAGGTGATTTTATGTCATTCTTGACAATTTTCTTTCGTGTTTCATGATTCGCAAGTTGTTAAGAATGAGATATTTAAACCCATTTTTTCTCTTCCTTCAGGAGATCCTTTGCAACCCACCATTTTCTTCCTTCAAGTTATGTTGGTATAGATTTCACCTAAAGCCTTCCATTGGGAATGTTGCAATTAGGGTGCTTATTTATAATCCAAGTTTCCTCCTATTCTCTTGGTAAAAAGAGTTTTCATCTCCTTGTTGATCTCAATCTAATCAACTGTTTCTGTTAGTGGCCGGTTGTCACCTCATAATTTTGAGATGTTTTCCATAAGCCCACTACAAGCTTATCCTTTCATTGTTGATAATCCAACAACTCCATTCTAGCATTTCCTGTAAGCGTGCTCTTTCAAGATCTTGTTTTCCTCCGTTCATTCCATTCCATTCTACATTTATTCCGGAGGCATTGCAATGTTGCTCTCTTCGACCCATCATTTTGTTTTGTCAAGATCGTGTTCTTTTCTTTTCCTTGCTTATCCATTTAACCGGTGTGGTTTCATATTCTCTTGGTTTGTTGAGCTCTTGTTTCATGTCTTTCAACCTACAAGGTTCTCATGGTGTTCCTTGTTTCCGTTTACTATGGAGTGCTCTCATTTCGTTCAACTCTATTCTGTTCTTCTTTCAAGTTTTCAACCTCTCAAGGTTCTCTGGTTTCAGTCGTTTGTCAAAGAAGCCACTTTTTTTTACCTTTTCCTCTCCCGCTTCTCTCTGGTGCCATCCTAAGATCTCGGGACGAGATCTCTTGTAAGTGGAGGGGTGTTGTGACGCCCCAAGACCGACGCTCCAGTAGACTTCCATATTTTTGTGACCTCCGAGTGTTTCTTTTGTGCTTGCTCTATTTATTTTTGCATTGCATCATGTCATCATGCCATCATGTCTTTTAATTTTGTAAAACTCAACTAAATAAATTGCATAGTTCGTTGATCTATTTAAATCGAGGGAAGTCCCATGGTGATTTCGCTTTATAATATATCCTCTCAATATTTAGGGAGCCACACTAAAATATTCCATTAGTTTGGAATTAACCGCAACAAACTTGCATTATAAATCCCGCTCGTTTCTAAACTATTTTTTGCATCCATGAACTTTCTTCTATGGCCCCTTTCAAGTTGTGGCACTTTGGCAATATGCCGAGTGGATACTTGTTAATTTTCAGCTCACTTAGAAAATATTTGAACCCACAAATATTTTCTTTTCTCTTCCTCTCCATCCTTTTCTTTTCTGAGCAGTGGAGACACATTCAACAATCTCCAACTGGGCTGGCCTCTTCCTTCATCCTCCTCGGCCCACTTCTTTTGCTAAAGCCTAAGGCCCATCTCTAACCCTAACCCTCACCCGAACGATCCCGTCGCATCTCCCCTCACTCCCTCGTTCCTCCTAGCGCCATCACGCGTAGAGGATGGAACCAGTGCCCGATCCTCCCTCCTCTCGATCTCTCCCTCTCCCTTGCTCTTCTCTCCACCCATAGAGAAAGAGAGAGGAGCTCCCCTCGCTCATTGAGGGAGTCCTGGATTAGGGGGTATCCGGACGGCCGGGCTATATCCTTCGGCCGAACTGTCGGACTATGAAGATACAAGATTGAAGACTTTGTCCCGTGTCCGGATGGGACTCTCCTTGGCGTGGAAGGCAAGCTTGGGAATACGGATAGGTAGATCTCCTTCCTTGTAACCGACTCTGTGTAACCCTAGCCCCCTCCGGTGTCTATACAAACAGGAGGGTTTAGTCCGTACAACAACAATCATACCATAGGCTAGCTTTAGGGTTTAGCCTCTTCGATCTTGTGGTAGATCAACTCTTGTACTACTCATATTATCAAGAACAACCAAGAAGGATGTAGGGTATTACCTCCATCAAGAGGGCCCGAACCTGGGTAAACATCGTGTCACCCGCCTCCTGTTACCATCCGCCTAGATGCATAGTTCGGGACCCCCTACCAGAGATCCATCGGTTTTGACACCGACACTCGTCCTCCACACCCCTGCCTTGCCCCGCCATGGACGCCCGCAAGACTTTGCCGCTGCCTCCCTGCCTCCGGCCATGGCGCCCACGCCGGCAACCCGACCTGCCCTGCACCATCTCGTCTTCCTCTCCTCCCTCGCGCCTCTACCATCGCCAAGACTCCAGTGCCACCGAGCCTCCCTGCCTCCTGGACAAGTCCGGCCGGCCGCAGTTGCTGTCACCCGCGAGCTCGTCTGACCCGCGCGGCCATGGCGCCGCCGACCTCCATGGCTCGCCTACACCTCATCTCGACCTCCTCTGCCTCCTCTTCGTCGCCTTACATCCGGCGCCAGGCACCACGGGACCAGGTCGCCGCCGCTGGAGATCGCTAGTCCCACAACCCCTCGTCCAGCACGCCCTCAACTTCTCGCCCGCGAGCCTCTGCCTTGTTGGCCTGCCTCGACCTCCTCTGCAAGGACGACCCCGCGCCCCGTCTCCTTCATCTGCGTCCCCACCTCCGGCGCGCCAAGCTCGTCATCGTCCCCGCCCTGCGAGCTCACCACAGCACTGCTGCCTCGCTGCAGCTGCTTCTTCGTCGTCTAGTGCCAATGCGCCTTCGTTTTGTCACCTGGTGAAGGAGACGAGCAGCAGCCAAGCCCCATCGAGCTCCTACACAAGCTTCCCGAGTCCTTGGCCAGAACCGCCCAAGTCGTCGCCTCTATGCACCATGCAGTGTTACCGTGGACGCATGCACCCCCGGATCAGAACCGCAAGCACCAAGTACACCACCCACAAGACCCGGACTTCGAACGCCAAGTACAACTACAAACCCGAAGAACTCGGATGCATCAAGTTCCTCCTACGACCCGTGTACAGATACATGTCGACCCTGGATATGGAACTGCAAAACGCAAGTACCCCTTCAAGTTGACGAGACCGGCGAGTCCGAAGACCCCAAGTACCACAACAATCTCGAAGGGATTCAAATCCGTTAATTTCCTCTACCGATGACTCGAACGCCTATGTAAACGTGTACCACTACCGTCGCCAAGATTGCGAGAACCTCTACCGACGACCTCGGAGCGTGTACGATGACCATTGTCGAAGACCTGTACCTCTACCGCTTCCCGAACATGAACGACTACCTCCACTACAAACGTCCCGAGAACATCTACTTCCTCTACTTTGCACCGAACCAGAACCGCTCCGAGAATGCGCCCTTCGAAGGTATAACCGCCGAGTCGATGACCCGTGGAACGAATGCATGTGTGTTGTATGATATGCATGTTAAGATGTTGTATTCGCCGTGAATGTTAGTTGTCCCTCCTCGTTGCCATGTTGTCCACCCGTGGGAACCCGGTAACCGGGATCACCCCACCATCTTTTGCATGCTCCCACCACACTTCCTTTGCACCGGTATCTCCATGAGCTACCAGAACCGATATGTTGCCATGGCATCATTTTCGGATTCGTTGTCGTGGCACCCCTTTCGTTCCCGCCACGATGACAACATGCTTCATATCATGCTCTTGTCAACATTTCCAAATTGCATAAAACTGCACATGTCATCCGCATCATGTTAACAACATTTAAAATGTTTAAAATTGTTCTTTGCATTGTTTTGCTATATGCACATGAGGATTTACAGGAATTGTTGTTTGATATTTCCGGCCTCATTTAAAATGCCTAAGTATGTAGTTTACTTTTGCCTCACCTATTGCCATGTTTAATAACATTTAATATTGTTGGGTACATAAACGGGAGAGAACTAAATAAATGAATGTGGTGTTTCGTCAATATGCAACCTGTTACATATTGAGCTCCACTTAACTTGTAGTCTTGTTTGTGCACTTTGCCATGCCATGCCTCATTAAACCGGACATGCAACATACTTGTTTGTGCATCATGCCATGGTTATGCTTGTGTGTTTACTATGTTGCTTGCTTCTTTCTGAGTTGCTTCTCTCGTTAGTTTCGGTTTCGTTCCGGAGTTGTGAGGATTCGTTCGACTACGTTGGGTCGTCTACTTCTTGGACTCGTTCTTCTTCCTTGTGCAATCTCAGGCAACATGACCATACCCTCGAAATCACTTCTATCTTTGCTTGCTAGTTGTTCGTTCTATCGCTATGTCGCGCTACCTACCACTTCTTATATCATGCCTCCCATTTTGCCATGTCAAGCCTCTAACCCACCTTCCTAGCAAATCGTTGTTTGGCTATGTTACCGCTTCTTCTCAGCCCCTCTTATAGCGTTGTGAGTTGCAGGTGAAGTTGAAGTTTATTCCTTGTTGGAACATGGATATGTTGGGATATCACAATATCTCTTATTTTAATTAATGCATCTATATAGTTGGTAAAGGGTGGGAGGCTCGGCCTTACGCCTGGTGTTTTGTACCACTCTTGCCGCCCCAGTTTCCATCATACCGGTGTTATGTTCCTTGATTTTGCGTTCCTTATGCGGTTGGGTGTTATGGGAACCCCTTGACAGTTCGCTTTGAATAAAACTCCTCCAGCAAGGCCCAACCTTGGTTTTACATTTTCCTAACAACCTATAACCTTCCCTTGGGTTTTCACGAGCCTGAGGGTCATCTTTATTTTACCCCCCCCCCCAGGGCCAGTGCTCCTCTGAGGGTTGGTCCAACATAGAGCCACTTGCAGTGCCATCTCGGGGAAACTAGAGGGCTGGTTTTAGCTATACATAGTGTTCATCCAGTGTGCCCTGAGAACGAGATATGTGTAGCTCCTATCGGGATTTGTCGGCACATCCGGGCGGTCTTGCTGGTCTTGTTTTACCATTGTCGAAATGTCTTGTAACCGGGATTCCGAGACTGATCGTGTCTTTCCGGGAGAAGGAATATCCTTTGTTGACCGTGAGAGCTTGTGATGGGCTAAGTTGGGACACCCCTGCAGGGCATAAACTTTCAAGAGTCGTGCCCGGTTATGTGGCAGATGGGAATTTGTTAATATCCGGTTGTAGAGAACTTGACACTTGACTTATTTAAAATGCATCAGTCGCGTGTGTAGCCGTGATGGTCTCTTTCCGGCGGAGTCCGGGAAGTGAACACGGTCTTTTGTTATGATTCAACGTAAGTAGTTTCAGGATCACTTCTAGCTTCTCGATCGTGCGTTGCTTCTCTTCTCGCTCTCATTTGCGTATATTAGCCACCATATATGCTTAGTGCTTGCTGCAGCTCCACCTTACTACCTTCTCCTACCCATAAGCTTAAATAGTATTGATCGCGCAGGTGTGAGATTGCCGAGTCCTCGTGACTCACAGATACTTCCAAACAGTTGCAGGCGCCGAGGATACCAATGCTTGTGATGCTACCGAACTCAAGTGGGAGTTCGGCGAGGATTTGGGTCGTTACTATGTTTCTTTTCCTTATGATCAGTAGTGGAGCCTAGTTGGGATGATCGGGGATCTAGCATTTGGGGTTTATCTTCCTTTTTGTTCGGATTTGGCCATAGTCGGTCTTTGAGTGTATTTGAATGATGTATGAATTATTTATGTATTGTGTGAAGTGGCAATTATAAGCCAACTCTTTATCCCTCTCTTATTCAGTACATGGGATTGTGTGAAGATTACCCCTCTTGCGACAAACCTACCATGCGGCTATGCCTCTAAGTCATGCCCCGACACATGGGAGATATAGCCGCATTGTGGGTGTTACAGCGGGGCCTCGTCGACGCCAGCGGAACGTGGACTCGGCGGAGCCGGCATTGTCCTCCGCCTCGTCCTTAGTCTCGCCAAACAGCACCTCGCCCACTTCATCGCCCTCTTTGTAACCTACGCCACTCGCATGCTGTACCGCTAGCGCGCGAGGCGGCTCTCGCGGGCGGAGCGGTACGAGTCGAGCAGCGCCTCTTGCTCCGCCCGCTCCGCATCAATCTGTGATATGTCTCCAACGTATATATAATTTTTGATTGTTCCATGCTGTTATATTATCAATCTTGGATGTTTTATAATCATTTTATAGTCATTTTATATCATTTTTTGGTACTAACCTATTGACATAGTGCCAAGTGCCAGTTCTTGTTTTTTCCATGTTTTTTACATCGCAGAAAATCAATATCAGACGGACTTCAAATGCCACGAAACTTTGCGGATATTTTTTATGGACCAGAAGGAACATGTTGGGCCCTGGTAGCACCTAGGGAGAGTCCCGAGGAGGGGACAACCCACCAGGGCACGCCAGGAGGCCCAGGCGCGCCTGGGTGGGTTGTGCCCACCTCGGGTGCCCCCGGGACCGCCTCTTTGCTCTATAAATACCCCAACATTCCAGAAACCCTAGGGGAGTCGATGAAATATTCATCCAGCCGCCACAGAGTCCGAAACCACCAGATCCAATCGAGACACCATCTCGGATGGGGTTCACCACCTCCATGGGTGCCTCTCCGATGATGCGTGAGTAGTTCTTTGTAGACCTTCGGGTCCATAGTTAGTAGCTAGATGGCTTCATCTCTCTCTCTTGACTCTAAATACAATGGTCTCTTGGATATTGATATGATGTAACTCTTTTTGCGGTGTGTTTGTTGGGATCTAATGAACTCTAAGTTTATGATCAGTCATATATTTTTATATCCATGAATGTTATTTGAGTTTCTTTGATCTCTTATATGCATGATCTCTTATAGCCTCATATTTCTTCTCTGATATTCGGGTTTTTTTTGGCCAACTTGATCTATTTATCTTGCAATGGGAAGAGGTGCCCGGTAGTGGGTTCAATCTTACGGTGCTTGATCCCAGTGACAAAAAGGGAACCGACACGTATGTATTGTTGCTACTAAGGATAAAAAGATGGGATCTTGATGACCCACAAGTATAGGGGATCTATCATAGTCCTTTCGATAACTAAGAGTGTCGAACCCAACGAGGAGCAGAAGGAAATGATAAGCGGTTTTCAGCAAGGTATTCTCTGCAAGCACTGAAATTATCGGTAACAGATAGTTTTGTGATAAGGTAATTGGTAACGAGCAACAAGTAAATAAAGTCAAATAAGGTGTAGCAAGACGGCCCAATCCTTTTTGTAGCAAAGGACAAGCCTGGACAAACTCTTATATAGAGAAAAGCGCTCCCGAGGACACATGGGAATTATCGTCAAGCTAGTTTTCATCACGATCATATGATTCGCGTCCGGTACTTTGATAATTTGATATGTGGGTCGACCGGTGCTTGGGTGTTGTCCTTACTTGGACAAACATCCCACTTATGATTAACCCCTATTGCAAGCATCCGCAACTACAACATAAGTATTAAGGTAAACCTAACCATAGCATGAAACATATGGATCCAAATCAGCCCCTTGCGAAGCAACACATAAACTAGGGTTTAAGCTTCTGTCACTCTAGCAACCCATAATCTATTTATTACCTCCCAATGCCTCCCTCTAGGCCCAAACAATGGTGAAGTGCCATGTAGTCGACGTTCACATGACACCACTAGAGGGATGACAACATACATCTCATCAAAATATCAAACGAATACCAAATTCACATGACTACCAATAGCAAGACTTCTCCCATGTCCTCGGGAACAAACGTAACTACTCACAAAGCATATTCATGTTCATAATCAGAGGGGTATTAATATGCATATAGGATCTGAACATATGATCTTCCACCAAGTAAACCAACTAGCATCAACTACAAGGAGTAATCAACACTACTAGCAACCCACAGGTATGAATCCCAGGCTATGAGACAAAGATTGTATACAAGAGATGAACTAGGGTTTGAGAGGAGATGGTGCTGGTGAAGATGTTGATGGAGATTGGCCCCCTCCCGGTGAGAGGATCGTTGGTGATGACGATGGCGATGATTTCCCCCTCCCGTAGGGAAGTTTCCCCGGCAGAACAGCTCCACCAGAGCCCTAGATTGGTCCCGCCAAGGGTTCCGCCTCGTGGCGGCGAAGTCTCATCCGAGGAGATGGCTTATGATTTTTTTTTTCTCGATGAAAGCAGAAAATGGGCATCAGAGGGCCACCAGGGGGCCCATGAGGCAGGGGGCGCACCCAGGGGGGTAGGGCGCGCCCCCCACCCTCGTGGCCGGTGAGTGGCCCCCCTCTGGTACTTCTTGCACTCAGTATTTTTTATATATTCTGGAAATAACTTCCATGAAGCTTCAGTACTTTTGGAGCTGTGCAGAATATGTCTCTAATATTTGCTCCTTTTCCAGCCCAGAATTCCAGCTGTCGGCATTCTCCCTCTTTATGTAAACCTTGTAAAATAAGAGAGAATAGGCATAAGTATTGTGACATGATGTGTAATAACAGCCCATAATGCAATAAATATCGATATAAAAGCATGATGCAAAATGGACGTAACAACTCCCCCAAGCTTAGACCTCGCTTGTCCTCAAGCGAAAGCCGAAATCGAAAAATATGTCCATATGTTTAGAAAGAGAGGTGTCAATAAAAATAAAATACGGACATGAGGGCATCATGATCATTCTTAGAACAGCAACTTATATAATCATTGTCATGTGATCTCTTATGCTAAAGTAACAATTCAATCACAATTTCAAGTATGAATCATAAACTTCATTGAAAACTAACAAACTATTATCTCAGTCATTGAAGCAATTGCAATTTATCACAACATAGGAAAGAGTCAATATAAGAGCTTTTCAGCAAGTCCACATACTCAACTATCATTTAGTCTTTCACAATTGCTAACACTCACGCAATATTTATGGGTATGGAGTTTTAATCGGACACAGATAAAGATAGGGGCTTATAGTTTTGCCTCCCAACGTTTTACCTCAAGGGTAATGTCAACAATAATAGTTCATGAAAACTCACATCCAATTAGCCATATATACCAGGATATTTCCAACACATTGTGCTTGCCAAAGGATAAAATGTAAAAAAGAAAAGGTGAATATCACCATGACTCTTGCATAAGGTAGAAGATAAAAGTAAAAGATAGGCCCTTCATAGAGGGAAGCAGAGGTTGTCATGCGCTTTTATGGTTGGATGCACAAAATCTTAATGCGAAAGAACGTCACTTTATATTGCCACTTGTGATATGGACCTTTATTATGCAGTATGTCGCTTTATTTCTTCCACATCACAAGATCGTATAAAGCTTATTTTCTCCCACACTAATAAGTCATACATATTTAGAGAGCGATTTTTATTGCTTGCACCGATGACAACTTACTTGAAGGATCTTACTCAATCCATAGGTAGATATGGTGGACTCTCATGGCAAAACTGGTTTTAAGGGTATTTGGAAGCACAAGTAGTATTTCTACTTGGTGTAAAGAATTGGCTAGCATGAGAGGGAAAGGCAAGCTCAACATGTTGGATGATCCATGACAATATAATTTATCTCAGATGTAAGAAAACATAAGCCATTACGTTGTCTTCCTTGTCCAACGTCAACTCTTTAGCATGTCATATTTTAATGAGTGCTCACAATCATAAAAGATGTCCAAGATAGTGTATTTATATGTGAAGACCTCTCTTTATTTATTATTTCCTATTAATTGCAACGATGACCAAAACTATGTTTTTCAACTCTCAACAACTTTTATTCATCATACTCTTTATATGTGAAGCCATTACTCTCCATAAGTTCCATATGATCTCTTTTATTTCTTTTTATTCTTTCTCTTTTATTTTATTCCCTCAAGATCATAGCAAAATAATGAAGCCCTTGACTCAACACTAATCTTTATTATATATGGCTCACGGACTCGATTACATAGAAGGATTATAAAGCAAAACTCACAACTAGATCATGCTAAAACTTTATTCTACTAGATCAAGATATAACCAAAAGGATCGAACTAGGAAAAACGGTAAAGGTAAAAGTGATGGTGATATGATACCAGGGCACTCCCCCAAGCTTGGCAGTTGCCAAGGGGAGTGCCCATACCCATGTGATTATGTCTCCCTCTTCATAGGTGGTGAGGTGATATTCTTGGCGATGATGCCCCTCAGGATATGATTCTCTTCTTGAATTTTATTGACTTGCTGCTTGAGGCCCATTATTTCCTTTCGGAGCTTGCCCATGACGGCTAAAGCTCCTTTCACCCATGGATGTTGCATAGCTGCGGGAGAACAATTAACACTCTTTTTCATATTTTCATAAGAAAGAAATCTAACAATGGAAGGAATGACCGAGTTTGGAATGGCCGAGCTCTATAGTTCCCCCATCGTGAATCCAGATCAGAAACGAGAAGTAACTTCTTGATCCTCTTCCATGGCATCTATCCATTTCAAATCGGCCTCCATCTCTTCTTCCGTTGATGGCCCAAAGTGGCCAGCATCACTGTTTGATCTTGATCCCGGTGTCGGATGAGACACCCGACTCTCCCCGACCGACTCTTGAGAAGACATCTTGCTCTAAATCTGCAGCAGAAGCATCTCGAAACAAAAACAGAGGATATTTGCGTGATACAGAGGTCAAAACCTTCGAGAGATTATATAATGAGTTTTTCCGACCAAAATACATATCGTGCAAGAAAATGGAGTCTGGAGAGCGCACAAGGTGCCCACGAGGCAGGGGGGGCGCCCAGGGGGTAAGGCGCGCCTCCCACCCTCATGGAAGCCTCATGTCCTTCCCGGACTGCTTCTTATTTTCCTATTTTTCTAAATATTCCAAAACGGAGAAATATTGCCATTAGAACTGTTTCGGAGTCGGTTTACTTACCGTACCACGTACCTATTCCTTTTCGGAGTCCGGAACATTCTGGAAAGTGTCCCCACTTATTCCTCCGGGGTTACGGTTTTGATAATATTAATTTCAACATTTATAGGATTACCTGAGATATAATGTTTGATTCTTTGGCCGTTAACCACCCTCGGATTTGTGCCTTCGAAGTTGTTGATTTTTATGGCACCGGAACGATAGACCTCCTCGATACCGTAAGGACCTTCCCATTTAGAGAGGAGTTTGCCTGCAAAAAATCTCAAACGAGAGTTGTATAGCAATACATAATCACCTACATTAAACTCACACTTTTGTATCCTTTTGTCATGCCATCTTTTAAATTTTTCTTTAAACAATTTGGCATTTTCATAGGGTTGGGTTCTCCATTCATCAAGTGAGGTCATGTCAAATAACCTCTTCTCATCAGCAAGTTTGAAATCATAATTGAGCTCTTTAATAGCCCAATATGCCTTATGTTCTAGTTCGAGAGGTAAGTGACATGCTTTTCCATAAACCATTCTATAAGGAGACATGCCCATAGGATTTTTATATGCAGTTCTATAAGCCCATAATGCATCATCAAGTTTCTTTGACCAGTTCTTTCTAGATCTATTAACAGTCTTTTGCAAAATTAATTTGAGCTCTCTATTACTTAATTCTACTTGACCACTAGGCTGTGGGTGATAAGGAGATGCAATTCGATAATTAACGTCATACTTAGCAAGCATTTTACGAAAAGCACCATGAATAAAATGTGAACCACCATCAGTCATTAAATATCTAGGGACTCCAAACCTCGAAAAAATAACTTCTTTAAGCATCTTAATAGAGGTGTTATTATTAGCACTACTAGTTGGAATAGCTTCTACCCACTTAGTAATGTAATCAACAGCAACTAAAATATGTGTATATCTATTAGAGGAAGGAAAAGGTCCCATATAATCAAAGCCCCAAACATCAAATGGTTCAATAAGAAGTGAATAATTCGTAGGCATTTCTTTACGCCTACTAACATTACCAATTCTTTGACATTCATCACAAGACAAGACAAACTTACGAGCATCCTTGAAGAGAGTAGGCTAATAAAAACCGGATTGCAATACCTTGTGTGCAGTTCTATCTATAGCATGGTGTCCTCCATAGGCTTCGGAGTGACACTTGCGTAGGATTTGTTACTGTTCATGCTCAGGTACACAACATCTAATAACACCATCTACTCCTTTATAAAGATGTGGGTCATCACAGAAGTAATGCCTTAAATCATAGAAGAACTTTTTCTTTTGCTGGTATGTGAAACTAGGTGGTATAAACTTAGCAACAATATAATTAGCATAATCAGCATACCATGGAGCAGTACGAGAAGCATTTATGGCATTTAATTGTTCATCAGGAAAACTATCATCAATAGGTAGTGGGTCATCAAGAACATTTTCTAACCTACACAAGTTATCTGCAACGGGGTTCTCAACTCCCTTTCTATCAATAATATGCAAATCAAATTCTTGTAACAAGAGAACCCATCTAATGAGTCTAGGTTTAGCATCTTTCTTTTCCATAAGGTATTTAATAGCAGCATGATCAGTGTGAATAGTTACTTTAGAATCAACAATATAAGGTCAGAACTTATCACAAGCAAAAACAACTGCTAAAAATTCTTTTTCAGTGGTAGCATAATTTCTCTGGGCATTGTCTAGAGTTTTACTAGAATATTGAATAATATTTAATTTCGTATCAACTCTTTGCCCTAGAATAGCACCTACATCATAATCACTAGCATCACATATAATTTCAAAGGGTAGATTCCAATCAGGTGGCTGAACAATAGGTGCAGAAATCAATGCTTTCTTAAGTATTTCAAATGCTTCTACACAATCATCATCAAAGACAAAAGGAATATCTTTTTGTAATAGATTAGTCAGAGGCCGAGAAATTTTTGAGAAGTCCTTAATGAACCTCCTATAAAAACCGGCATGACCAAGGAAACTTCTTATACCTTTGATGTCCTTGGGACACAGCATCTTTACAATAGCATCAACTTTAGCTTTATCCACTTCAATACCTCTTTCAGAAATTTTATGCCCCAAGACAATACCTTCATTAACCATAAAGTGGCATTTCTCCCAATTCAGAACAAGATTAGTTTCTTCACATCTCTGCAAAACTCGATCAAGGTTGCTCAAGCAATCATCAAAAGAGGATCCATAAACGGAGAAATCATCCATGAATACCTCGCAAATCTTTTCACAATAGTCAGAGAATATAGCCATCATGCATCTTTGAAAGGTAGCAGGTGCATTACATAAACCAAAAGGCATACGTCTATAAGTAAAAGTACCCAAGGGCAAGTAAAAGTGGTCTTTTCTTGATCCTCAGCTGACACAGGTATTTGAGAGAAACCAGAGTAACCATCTAGAAAGCAAAAATGTGTATGTTTGGATAACCTTTCTAGCATTTGATCAATAAAAGGCAAAGGGTAATGATCTTTTTAGTAGCTTTATTTAGTTTGCGGAAATCAATTACCATCCTATAGCCTCTAATAATTCTTTGCAGAATCAATTCATCTTTATCATTAGGAACAACAGTAACACCTCCCTTCTTAGGGACACAATGAACAGGACTTACCCACTGACTATCAGCAACGGGATAAATTATACCTGCCTCGAGGAGCTTTAGTATTTCCTTTCTTACCACTTCTTTCATCTTAGAGTTCAGCTGTCATTGGTGATCAATAACTGGTTTGGCATCTTTCTCCAAATTTATTTTGTGTTGACATAGAGTGGGACTAATGCCCTTAAGATCATCAAGAGTATATCCAATAGCAGCACAGTGCTTCTTCAGAGTTTTCAATAATCTTTCTTCCTACTTCTCTGAAAGGTTAGCACTAATAATAACAAGATATATCTTCTTTTCATCAAGATAAGCATATTTAAGAGTATCAGGCAATGGTTTAAGCTCAAACACGGGATCACCCTTGGATGGAGGAGGATCCCCTAGGATTTCAACAGGCAAGTTGTGTTTCAGAATAGGTCCTTGTTTAAAGAATACTTCATCTATTTCCCTTCTTTCATTCATAAACATTCATTTTCATGGTCAAGCAAATATTGTTCTAAAGGATCATTAGGAGGCACGGCAATAGAAGCAAGACCAATAATTTCATCTTTACTAGCCAATTCTTCATCACGGGGTTGTCTACTAAATTTAGCAAAATTAAACTCATGAGACATGTCCCCTAAACTAACAGAAACAATATCCCTATTGCAGTCTATCTTAGCATTAACAGTATTCAAGAAGGGTCTACCAAATATAATGGGACAAAAGCTATCTTGTGGGGAACCAAGAACAAGAAAATCAGCAGGATATTTAACCTTCCCACACAAGACTTCAACATCTCTAACAATCCCAATTGGTGAGATAGTATCTATATTGGCAAGCTTAATTGTAACGTCAATTTCTTCTATCTCAGTAGGTGCAATATCATGCATAATTTCTTTATATAAAGAATGAGGTATTGCACTAGCACTAGCACCCATATCACATAAGCCATGATAACAACAATGTCCTATTTTAACAAAAATAACAGGCATGCCTACAACAATTCTATATTTATTTTTAGTATCAGGTCTAGCAATTCTAGCAGCTTCATCGCAGAAATAAATAACATGCCCATCGATATTATCAGCCAAGAGATCTTTAACCATAGCAATGTTAGGTTCAACTTTAATTTGCTCAGGGGGTGTATGTGTCTTAATATTACTCTTGTTGACTACAGTTGAAGCTTTAGCATGATCCTTAATTCTAACAGGGAAAGGTGGTTTCTCAACCTAAGCAGTAGGAACAATAGGATCATTATAAGTGATAGTCTTTTCTTCAACTTTAATAGGTGCAACTACTTTTACTTCAATGGGAGGATTATATTTAAAACACTTCTCCTTAGGGAGATAAATATGAGTAGAAAAAGATTCACAAAAAGAAGCTACTATCTCAGAGTCAAGTCCATATTTAGTGCTAAATTTACGGAAAACGTCGGTATCCACAAAAGATTTAACACAATCAAACTTAGGTGTTATACCTGACTCCTTACTTTCGTCGAGATCCCAATTTTCATAGTTGCGTTTAATTCTCTCCAATAAGTTCCATTTGAATTCAATAGTCTTCATCATAAAGGAACCAGTACAAGAATATCGAGCATGGAGCGATTGTTGTTAGAAAGCCGAGCATAAAAATTTTGAATAATCATTTCTCTTGAGAGCTCATAATTGGGGAATGAATATAACATTGACTTAAGCCTCCCCCAAGCTTGAGCGATGCTTTCTCCTTTGCGAGGCCAAAAATTATATATATATAATTACGATCACGATGAACAAGATGCATAGGATAAAACTTCTGATGGAATTCCAATTTCAACCGTTTGTAGTCCCATGATCCCATATCATCACATAGCCTATACCATGTCAATGCATCTCCCTTCAAAGATAAAGGGAAGACCTTATTCTTGATAACATCATCGGGCATACCTACAAGCTTAAATAATCCACAAACTTCATCCACATAGATTAAGTGTGAGTCAGGATGCAATGTTCCATCTCCTGCAAAAGGATTAGCTAGCAGTTTCTCTATCATACCCGAAGGAATTTCAAAGTAAACATTTTCATTTTCAGTAGGTTCAATAGGTTGAGGAGCAACTATTTGCTCTACCGGTCGGGGTGAAGATACCCCGAACAAGCCCCTCAAAGAATTACTTTCCATAGTAACAAGTGATAGTAAATTTTAGCACACTACATCAATTTTTCCTTACCAAATTCCACCTACCAAAGGCGCTTCACTACCCGGCAACGGTGCCAGAAAAGAGCCTTGATGACCCACAAGTATAGGGGATCTATCGTAGTCCTTTCGATAAGTAAGAGTGTCGAACCCAACGAGGAGCAGAAGGAAATGATAAGCGGTTTTCAGCAAGGTATTCTCTGCAAGCACTGAAATTATCGATAACAGATAGTTTTGTGATAAGGTAATTGGTAACGAGAAACAAGTAAATAAAGTAAATAAGGTGCAGCAAGATGGCCCAATCCTTTTTATAGCAAAGGACAAGCCTGGACAAACTCTTATATAGAGAAAAGCGCTCCCGAGGACACATGGGAATTATCGTCAAGCTAGTTTTCATCACGATCGTATGATTCGCGTTCGGTACTTTGATAATTTGATATGTGGGTGGACCGGTGCTTTGGTGCTATCCTTACATGGACAAACATCCCACTTATGATTAACCCCTATTGCAAGCATCCGCAACTACAATAGAAGTATTAAGGTAAACCTAACCATAGCATGAAACATATGGATCCAAATCAGCCCCTTACGAAGCAACGCATAAACTAGGGTTTAAGCTTCTGTCACTCTAGCAACCCATCATCTACTTATTACTTCCCAATGCCTCCCTCTAGGCCCAAACAATGGTGAAGTGTCATGTAGTCGACATTCACATGACACCACTAGAGGGATGACAACATACATCTCATCAAAATATCAAACGAATACCAAATTCACATGACTACTAATAGCAAGACTTCTCCCATGTCCTCAGGAACAAACGTAACTACTCACAAAGCATATTCATGTTCATAATCAGAGGGGTATTAATATGCATATAGGATCGGAACATATGATCTTCCACCAAGTAAACCAACTAGCATCAAATACAAGGAGTAATCAACACTACTAGCAACCCACAGGTACCAATCCCAGGCTATGCGACAAAGATTGGATACAAGAGATGAACTAGGGTTTGAGAGGAGATGGTGCTAGTGAAGATGTTGATGGAGATTGACCCCCTACCAATGAGAGGATCATTGGTGATGACGATGGCGATGATTTCCCCCTCCCGGAGGGAAGTTTCCCTGGCAGAAAAGCTCCGCCAGAGCCCTAGATTGGTTCCGCCAAGGTTCCACCTCGTGGCGGCGGAGTCTCGTCCTGAAAGCTTGCTTATGATTTTTTTTCTCGATGAAAGACTCCATATAGCAGAAGATGGGCATCGGAGGGACACTAGGGGGCCCACGAGGCAGGGGGTGTGCCCAGGGGGTAGGGTGCGCCCCCACCCTCATGGCTAGTGAGTAGCCCCCCTCTGGTATTTCTTGCACTCAGTATTTTTTATATATTCTGGAAATAACTTCCGTGAAATTTCAGGACTTTTGGAGCTGTGCAGAATAGGTCTCTAATATTTGCTCCTTTTCCAGCCCAGAATTCCAGCTGTCGACATTCTCCCTCTTTATGTAAACCTTGTAAAATAAGAGAGAATAGGCATAGGTATTATGACATAATGTGTAATAACAGCCCATAATGTAATAAATATCGATATAAAAGAATGATGCAAAATGGACGTATCAGATCTATATCTACGCAATAGATAAACGGATCTTGTCTACATCATGTCATCGTTCTTATTGCATTACTCCGTTTTCCATGAACTTAATACACTAGATGCATGCTGGATAGCGGTTAATGTGTGGATTAATAGTAGTAGATGCAGGCAGGAGTCGGTCTACTAATCTTGGACGTGATGTCTATGTAATGATCATTGCCTGGATATCGTCATAGTTATTTGAGGTTCTATCAATTGCCAACAGTAATTTCTTTACCCACCGTTTGCTATCTTTCTCGAGAGAAGCCACTAATGAAACCTACGGCCCCCGGGTCTTCTTTCTCATATATTTGCTTGCGATCTACTTTTCCTTTGCATTTTTTATTCAGATCTATTAAACCAAAAATACAAAAAATACTTTGTAGTACTTTATTTTTTTGCGATCTATTATTTCAATCTACTACAATTTTCTGGCATCGTTACCCGAAAGGGATTGACAACCCCTTTAACACGTCGGGTTGTGAGGTGTTGTTATTTGTGTGCAGGTGTTGTTTACGTTGTGTTGCTTGGTTCTCCTGCTGGTTCGATAACCTTGGTTTCTTCATCGAGGGAAATACCTACCGTCGCTGTGCTGCATCATCCCTTCCTCTTTGGGGAAATACTGACGTAGTCCTAGCAGACATGAGCTTTTCTGGCGCTTTAGTCAGAGAGCAATCAAAAGGAACTTCTGGCGCCGTTGTCGGGGATGATCTTCTTCATAACCAGGTTCCTAGTCACAAATCTCATCTCCCCGCAATTTACATTATTTGCCATTCGCCTCTCGTTTTCCTCTCCCCCACTTCACAAAAATTTGCCATTTTATTCGCCTACCTTTTCCGTTCGCCGTTTTCTCGTCAGATCTATCCTTTGCTTGCAATCATGAGTGATTTTGGTATGGCAGCAACAGATGATGGTCTTACTCCTAAGATTGGATATACAGGCAATCTCGATGCTAAAACTTTTATCTTGGGGCAAGGGAACATTATGGGAAAAGAACGTATCCAAGAATTTTTCAATTGTGTGGGAAATTTAAGTCTTGATGATGCACCTATACTTAGTACTACTAGATCTTATGTGCATGTTATTTCAGCAATAGTTCTGAAACTTGAAAGTAAATTTATTCGTACCCATCCTACCTTGCAAAGATTGTTTTTTGAGCTCCCTGTTATAAAGAATCCTAGAGCTAAAAAGTTGGCCACTCTCGTGCTTATGAATGAGTTTGACTACATAATACGGGAAGCTAGGGAAATCTTTGACTTTTATGGTATGAATCCTGAAAAACCTGTGATAGATGAAATTCTTTACAATAGTGACTATCCTTTAAGACATTTTCTTAGGGACAATAAAATATTTGATGAGAATCTTAAAAAGGAAGTCTGAGTTCTAGATATAATCCAACAAGTTTTCAATAATGTTAATCAACATTACTCTTGGATTGTTGCGGGAAATCAAAAGGGGTATGATGAAAACCAACTTAGGATTGCAAAGGCCTCTATGGATAACATGTTTTATGTTGTGTTTACAAAGCCTCGTGATGAAAATACCTCCAAGAAAGTCAATAACAAGGATGATAAAACTTCGATCCTTGCTTTATGCCTAGGTAAGGGTGTAAAACTATAGCGCTTGTTGGGAGGCAACCCAATGACTAAAATTTATTTTTGCTTTTTTCTTCCTATTTTTGAGTGTTAGCACAATTATGCTATTGTTATGATTGTGTTTTTTATGTTTTAATTAGTGTTTGTGCCAAGTAAAGCCTTTAGGATCTTCTTGGGTGATAGTTGTTTGATCTTGCTGAAAAACAAAACTTTTACACTCACGAAATTAATTTTAATTTTTTACAAGAGAGCGATAAAATACCCATTCCACATGAAGTAGATCAATATACAAATTTCTCAGGCCGTCCGAATTTCTCAGAATTTTTGGAGTTATAGAAGTATTCGAAATAGTCAGATTGTTATAGACGGTTCTGTTTTGATAGATTCTGTTTTCTTTGTGTTGTGTGCTTATTTTGATGGCTCTATGGTTTTCTTTGATGAGTTTTTGCCATAGAAAAGTTGGAATACAGTAGATATAATACAAAAACAAAATGTGAATTGGTTTGATACATCACTTATAGTAGTAGTTTATTATTCTTATACTAACGGATCTCACGAAGGTTTTGTTGAGTTTTGTGTGATTGCAGTTTTCAAGTTTTGGGTTATCTTATGATGGATGAAGGAAGGATGGAAGAGCCTAAGATTGGGGATGCCCCGACATCCCAATATATTATCTAAGAATGAGCAACCAACTAATCTTGGGGATGCCCCTAAGTGGCATCCCCGCTTTCTTCCAACAACTATCGGTATTTTACTCGCGGCCGAACTCGACGGACTCGCAACACAGGAAGACACGAGGTTTATACTGGTTCAGGCCACCATTGTGGTGTAATACCCTACTCCAGTGTGGTGGTGGTGGATTGCCTCTGGGGCTGATGATGAACAGTACAAGGGAAGAATAGCCTCCTGAGGTTGAGGTGTTCTTGTGAGTAGTCTCTCGATCGGGTTGGATCAAGCTAAGATGAGATGCCTCTACTATGGTGGCTAGCTCTACTTATATAGGCCCTGGTCCTCTTCCCAAATATCGAGCGGGAACGGAGCCGACAACGGCGGGAAAATTTGAAGGGGGACATCTAGTACAAGCTATCCTGACAAAAGCGGTCTTCGCCTGCGAAAAGCTCTGGCGATGACGCCGTCTTGGGCTCCACGATGGCCCCCGTCTTGCCGTCCTCCTGGTCTTGGTCTCTGTCGGTATCAAAACCGGCGGATCTCGGGTAGGGGTCCCGAACTATGCGTCTAGGCCGGATGGTAACAGGAGGCAAGGGACACGAAGTTTTACCCAGGTTCGAGCCCTCTCGATGGAGGTAAAACCCTACGTCCTGCTTGATTAATATTGATGATATGGGTAGTACAAGAGTAGATATACCACGAGATCGGAGAGGCTAAACCCTAGAAGCTAGCCTATGGTATGATTGTTGTTGTCAATGTTTTCCTACAGACTAAAACCCTCCGGTTTACATAGACACCGGAGAGGGTTAGGGTTACACAAAGTCGGTTACAATGGTAGGAGATCTACATATTCGTATCGCCAAGCTTGCCTTCCACACCAAGGAAAGTCCCTTCCGGACACGGGACGAAGTCTTCAATCTTGTATCTTCATAGTCTAGGAGTCCGGCCATCCGTACACCCCCTAATCCAGGACTCCCTCAGTAGCCCCTGAACCAGGCTTCAATGACGACGAGTCCGGCGCGCAGATTGTCTTCGGCATTGCAAGGTGGGTTCCTCATCCAAGTACTTTATAGAAGATTTTGAACACAAAGATAGTGTCCGGCTCTGCAAAATAAGTTCCCACATATTTCCATAGAGAGAATAATATTTACACAAATCTAATCTGCTGACATACTCTGTAGTGTGACACACCACGACCAAGCCTTTATCCGAGTCGTTTCATTATCCCACCTCAGCGCGTCATGTGAGGCAGTTTCCTTGGCACGTCTTGTTAAAGCAGAGATTGTGTCCCCTTATTCTGGGATTCTCATCAATACGGGCGTGGGTAACCCAACTGCTTCTAGGACTCCTAGATTATAGGCAAGTCCAAACGGACACGAAGAGGACGCTTGATATTCACCCTCTTTATAAAGGGACAAGGCTTTTATTTCTCCCTCCCGTGCTCAATCGAATCCTTCCCCCACCTCAAGCTCAAACGCATAAAGTTCAGGTCAGGTGCTCTGAACCTTCAGTCATGTCC